>NC_133383.1:8722384-8861951 GCF_049309525.1 Garra rufa | reverse complement strand
CTGTGATGCAAAACTGAATTTTCAGCATCATTACTCCAGTCTTCAGTGTCACATGATCCTTCAGAAATCATTTTAATATGCTGATTGATTTATATATAACATTTCTTATCGAAGTTAAAAACATCTGTGCATTATTTGATGAATATAAATTTTAAAATAACTTGTCTGTATTTTTTTAATCAACGTTGTAAATGTCCTTACTGACACTTTATATCAAGTTAACGCATTCCTTCTGAATTAAATTGTTAATTTCTTAAAAAAATGTAATGGTGGTTTGTACACAAACACTACCATTTGTGTGCATATAGACACACATTTTAAGGATGCATAATGAAAGTGAATAATGACTAGGTTTGTGGGTGAGTAAATGACAGAATTTTCACTTTTGTGTGAACTGGAACTGATCCTTTAAGAAATATATATATATATATATGTGTGTGTAAATATTTTAGCATAGCTTTATACTTTCTTTCCTGCTATTTTCATGTCCTCCCACATAATAGACTCCACTGGAGCTGTAGAGCAGCTGTTTTACAACCGTGATTTTCCGATAAATTGACTTGTCTCTGTGTAGTTTGCCTGCCCAGATAGATTTGAACCACATCGCCTCGGGCCACTTTGAGGTATTTCAGCAGGGCTATTACCTTTGGTGAGCGTCCTATGTAGTGAATTGCCCTTCCACCATCCTTTAGGGAGACTCATATTTATGGAAACTCGGCAGTGTTCCTCAGAACTGATGTAAATCCACTACAGAAGGGGGGAGGCTCTTCCTCTTCAGTCAGAGATGCTGAGGGCTTCTCTGGCCATGAACTCGCATCCATAACAATGTTTTTCAGCTGCCATATGCAGCATGCCATTGTCCTTTTGCCGAAGGTCGAGAGAGAGCTCATTCCAAAGAAAGAGAGAGATAGTTTCCAGCTATCCAAGGTTGTTGAAATGTGTAATTGCCATCTGTGTAAAGAACAGCATCAGTGGAAATGGGTTTGTATGGTTATCAGAATAGCTCAGGGATACACTACTCAATCAAAATGAGATTCCTTCGCTGACAGCTAATGTAGATTTATTATTTATAAAGATTACAGTGGAGAAAAATAGATTTTTCTTTCTTTTTCTAGATGTTTCTAGATAGAGACTAGAGTTGTCCTTGAATGCAAATCTATGGGATTTCTTCATTCATATTACCATCCAGGTGACAATGTTTTTAAATGCTATTTGAGAAAATCAACCTACAAATGGTGTTGAAAGAGTTTTCACTCCGAAATTGTTCATATGTTTTACAAATAATTACAAAGAAATAGTAAGCAACACTTTGAATTAAATATGAAATTTAAAGACTGAAACACTTCAATAATCTTTTATTTATAACTTAGAAAAATATTTTTTTTTACAACATAGTTGTCACTCATGTCATTCCAAACCTTTCTGACTGTTTTTCTTCTGTGAAACACAAAAGAAGATATTTTCAAAGTCATTGAACGCCACTGACATTGTATGAAAAACATTATACCCAAAATCATCAAGTGATGACAGAATATTCTTTATTTGGTAAACTATTCCTTTAAAGGTCCTGTATGTAATTTTTTGACTGTACTAAAGTATAAAAACACTCTAGTATGTTTGCAGATATTCAAGAAACATGCTAAGTTCACATACTTGTATCACTAGGGCCCTATAAAAACAGTATTATTATTTTTTCCAAATTCCATTTTCAGTTTTAATTTTTTTTAGACTAAATTAAATTTAAAAATATCAATCAAAAAGCAGGTCTAATTAATTGAAATTGTGAAATTTAACAGCAATTTATTAAAAGTTATGAAAACTAAAATTAAATTGTTAAGGCCCTATGAAATATGTTTTTTTTTTTTCAAATTCAGTTTTATTTATATCAAATTCTGTTCCTTTCATTTTCTTGAATCCATTTTAATGGTTTCTTTACATTTTAATAATTAAAAGCATCTTTAATTAGTTGATCTTATAAAATAATTTATTTATTATTATTATTTTTTTTTTTTTACCCAGAAATACTCACAATGATATTCACAGACACTTGTCCGTATTGCATTTTCTTTTGATTTATTCATCCAAAATTTGGCAAATTCCATGACATTCTGCGCTATACAGTAAATTTCATTTTTATGACTGGATTCCACAATTCTGTCTGTGTTTTCTGCATTTATGGCAAACATAGGGCCCTATATCTTTGAGTACATAAAAACAATGCTACAGCCAGTTGTACTTTGAAATGTTGGTAACATGTAGGAATGTCTGTTTTTGTTTTGGTCTGTTTGACTCCTCCCAGTTAAAGTTTAACCAATAATATTTTGACATTTCGGGTTGCCAGCTTGCAGAAAACACAGCGTACTGCAGCCAGGGTATCTCGCGAACGAACTGGGTCAGAAATCGCGGATTCTACCCAAGCTAAAAAGCCTCGGCATCCACATAAAAAGCTAAGTGACCATTGGCATATTAATACACGGATAGATAAAGGTTCATCCATTGTCAGTTGCACTCGTTCGTGTTGTGTTTCCTCAATCTGGCAACCCACGTGGGCGTTAAGTTTGAGGAGGAGAGAACGGTAAAAACAATTTTTAGATTTTAGACCACAGTTCCCATTTCAACCACTAGCTATCATTATTACATACTGCACCTTTAAGATTAGATTGCAGCAAAGAAAAAATGAGAAAAAAATGTAAGGCAGTGTTATTCTGTGTGTTGATGTAATTTCAACTGAAACAGGAAGACAAGGCGGGACATATCAGATATAAGCATTAAAAATTGTCCCGCCCCCTTTTTTTGAATAGCCAATAGCGTTTTGTTTATATCACAGCACAATTTTTAATGCTTATATCTTCTAAATGCAAATTTGTCATTATTTTGGAACACATTAAATTATAGATAACCTTAAGGCTAACATATTCATAATAAAAGCTAAAAAGTTTGATTTCATGGGGACTTGAAGATTGAAGGAATGGTTTGATTGCTCACATTATTACTTGTTGACTCAACAGAACCATCAAGAGTTTGTTTAATTTAGAGGTTGTGATAAGCCTGGCATATCTCAAGGTCATTAAGCTGTCAATTACCCAAGTGATTCACAGCCGCTAATATGAGTCAAATAACATTCTAATGTCTGGGAGCACAATAAAAAGGTTACCGAAAACATTAATATTCCCTTGGAGAAGCACGATTCTTCTCAGTAATACTAGTTGTCTGACCAAAGTGTTTGATAGCAGTAGTTGCTGTCAGCTTATTAGCTGCCTGACAAGAAACTTGCAGCTACAGTGAGAATGGCAGCATCCAAATCATGAGGAACAAGCTAATGAACTACTAGGGCTTCTGTCAAAAGAGTCAAACTTTTCAAGTTTAATGGAAGACAAAAGCACTTTGGCACAATTTATTCTTTATTTTTTTACCTAATCTATTGCATCTGACCTTGCTGACTTAGTCAGCAGCTCACAAATAATGATAAATGTCCCATTGGTTTCCTATTTTACATTAGCTTTACACAAAAATTAACATTTTGGCATCATTTATTCACCCTTATAATTGGGATCCTCCCCAATGGGATTGCTCCCACTGCATGATAGGTCACCATTCAGTTTCAATATATGAAAAATACCAGCTTTGAATTTCTTTTGTGTTTGACAGGATAAAGAAAGTCCTGGAGTTTGGAAATGACATGAAAGTGAATAAATGAATCTTCATTTTTTTTTGTTCTTTTTGACCACAGCTTGATTTAAATGTCTGCTGGAAACGCTGTAACTCATTTGCCTACGTTTTTGTCTTTACGGTTTATTCATTTCCTCAATTCTTTTTTATCTCAGATGACAATGAGCATTTGATTTGCACAAGTAGCGAATCTCTGTGAGCGGTTATGAAAGCATGTCGCTCAGACTTGTCTCTGTGATATGAAAATTAGATGATTAATTTAGTTCTGCCTTATATAATTTCACACACTCCCTTAAATTCTTGAGTCACTCTCACCACACACACAAACCTCCGATGCTGCTGTCTCTGATATATGCCATTATATCTCAGGCTGTCAGTGCTGTGGTAATGCGATACTTTGTGTCCTCTGAAGGACACATCTATCAGAAGTATCATATATCAGATGTGTCGTATTCTCATATCTGACCTCTATCTTAGAATGCTTTTTTGCATTAGTGACAACTTCTGCACCTTGGCATTTTTAATAATAGTTTTTAATGGTTTAGCCATTTTAAATACTTGAACAGATCTAGATTAATAGAAAAATTATTCAAATTCTCACTGCCAGTTATAATGTCACATTTGCATGCATTGCATTTCAATATATATGCATATTCAATGTACTGAATTGTGATGGTTTATTAATGTGAAACATTATTGGGCTCATCCCATAGATCCAAGACACAAAATAGACATTTGAGGTGGATTCCTTAGACTGACCATCTAGAAACCACTCAGAACACTTAAGCAACTGCATTGTGATAACCTGTCAACCATGCAGAACATTCTAGTGACCACTGCTAAAAATCCAAAATGTCTAGCAATGGCCTAGCAACCACTTTAGAATGCCCTGGCAACCACTCAAAATGTCTAGCAGCCACATCGTAACAATGTTCGTAACAACCACTCAAAACACTTCAGCAACTGCATTGTGACACCATGTCAACCATGCAGAACATTCTAGTGACCACCTGGCAAACATCCAAACATCTAGCCCTAACCCTAGAAACCACTCAGAACACTTCAGCTACTGCATAGCAATGCCCTGGGAACCGCTCAAAACATCCGCGAGCCACATAGCAACACCTTAGCAGCCACTTGGAACACATCAGTTATTGCATGCCAATGCTCTGGCAACCACCCAAACATTTAGCAGCCACATTAGTAACCACTTAGAACACCTAAGTTATCAAATAATAATTCTCTGGCAATCACTCCAAACATCCAGAAGCACTTTAGTTATTACATAACACTGCACTGGTAACCACTCGAAACATCGAGAAGCCACATAGCAACACCTTAGCAACCATTTAGAACGCTTTAATTACACTTCACAATGCACTAGCAACCACTCGAAAGATCTAGAAGCCACATAGCAACACCTCAGTAACCACTTAGAACACTTTAGTTATCACATAACAATGCACTGGCAACCAGTCGAAACATCTAGCAGCCACATAGCAACCATTTACAACTCTTTAATTACCTCATAACAATGCACTGGCAACAACTCAAAACATCTGGCAGCAACATAGCAGCAATTTAGAACACTTTAATTACCACTTAACTGTCACAGGAAATGATGAGGTCAGGGTCCAAATGCAGGTAAGGTGCTTTTTTAATATGAAACAAAAGCCAACACGGCACAACACGACAGGACACGAAAGAAAGACAGAACTCAGTTAATGCAACCAGACAGAGTGTTGGGAGAGGGGAGACTATATAGTCCGTGGTAATAGGGAACAGCTGTGGGTGTAAAGAGTTTGACAGGTGTGTGCAACAAGACAGGTGTGAACAATTTAGAGGAGTGGAGTGCGGGAGGAAGGGAGACAGCGACCTCTAGCGGAGAAGGGAAAACCCGCAGCCCAGACTCGTGACAGGACCCCTCCTCTAAGGAACGGCTTCCAGACATTCCATAAAAAATGGAGGAATGGTGAAACAGGGGGAGGGATGGCGGGCCAGGCCCGTGTAGCGGAAGTAGGCCTGGAGACGGAAGTTCTAGGAGGCTGGGCGAGACCAGCGGAGGGCTTGGGTGCTCGGGCAAGGCGTGTCTTGGCCTTGAAGGAACGACTGTGACTTGACTTGGCGTGGCAGGAAAAGCTGTAACTTGACATGGCGTGGCAGGAACGACTGTAACTTGACTTGGCGTGGCAGGAACGGCTGTGACTTGACTTGGCGTGGCAGGAACAGCTGTAACTTGACTTGGCGTGGCAGGAACAGCTGTAACTTGACTTGACATGGCAGGAACAACTGTTACTTGACTTGGCGTGGCAGGAACAGCTGTGACTTGACTTGGCGTGGCAGGAACAGCTGTGACTTGACTTGGCGTGGCAGGAACGGCTGTGACTTGACTTGGCGTGGCTGGAACAGCTGTGACTTGACTTGATTCAGGAAGTGCTGCTTGACCGGACTCAGGAAGTGCTTTTTGATCGGACTCAGGGAGTGCTGTTTGACCGGACTCAGGAAGTGCTGCTTGACCGGACTCAGGAAGTGCTGCTTTGGGAAGATCATAAGCGGACACCACCACTTTGGAAGCCTTGTGAGCGTGCACCGCCGCCTCGAGAGGATCATGAGTGGGCACCGCCGCTTCAGAAGCCTTGTGAGCGTGCACCGCCGCCTCGGGAGGATCATGAGTGGGCACCGCCGCTTCGGAAGCCTTGTGAGCGTGCACTGCCGTCTCGAGAGGATCATGAGCGGGCACCGCCGCTTCAGAAGCCTTGTGAGCGTGCACCGCCGCCTCGGGAGGAACGTGTGCAGGCCCCGCAGCCAACTCCACCCTGAAGGCCGAGCCCCTCAAGTACAGAGCCCGATTGACATACTCTTCCAGTGACTCCTCGGGGAGCCAGTACGGCATAATGGACTTGAAGGGCTCAGCCAGACCTCCCCAGAAAAAATCCACGAGGCAGGTCTTCTCGGTGGTCGACTGCCCAGCCACTCCAATGAAGTCCCTGGCGTAATCCTCAATACATCGGTCTCCCTGGCGGATGTTGAGCAACCTCCCTGCTGGACCCATTCTGGCTGGATGCATTCTGTCACGGGAAATGATGAGGTCAATTTAGAGGAGTGGAGTGTGGGAGGAAGGGAGACAGCGACCTCTAGTGGAGAAGGGAAAACTCGCAGCCCAGACTCGTGACACTTAACAATGTACTGGCAACCACTCTAAATGTCTAGCACCCACATAGCAACATCTTAGCAACCACTAAAAACTCTTTAATTATAACATCATAATGTACTGCCAACCACCCAAAACATCTAGCACCCACATAGCAACACCTTAACAACTATTTAGAATACTTTAATTATCACACAACAATGTACTGGCAACCACTTGAAACATCTTGCAGCCACATAGCAACACCTTAGTAACCACTAAGAACACTTTAGTTATCACATAACAATGCACTGACAACCATTCAAAACATCTAGCAGCCACACAGCAACACCTTAGCAACCATTTAGAAAACTGTAATTACCTCATAACAGTGCACCGGCAACCACTCAAAACATCTGGCAGCCACATAGCAACCATTTGCAACTCTTTATTTACCACATAATAATGGTATGGTAACCACTCAAAAAATCTTGCATTGCCCTGGCAACAACTGAAATCATTTGGCAGCCACATGGCAACACCTTAGTAACCACTTAGAACACATAAGTTACCACATACAATGCTCTGGCAACAACTCCAAACATCTAGCAACCACATAGCAACACCTTAGTAACCACTTAGAACACATAAGTTACCACATAATGCTCTGGCAATTACCAAGAAGTATTACACTGGTCTGGCAACCACTCAAAACTCTTTAGCTATCACCCAACAGAGCCACTTGAAATGTCTAGCAGCCACATAGCAACACCTTAGCAACCACTTAGTACACTTTAATTATCACTATATAACAATGCACTGCCAACCACTCGAAACGTCTAGCAGTCACATAGCTGCTGTTCCTGCTGAGGAACCACTCAGAACATCTTGCACTGGCCTAGGAACCACTCAAAACACTTTAGCTACCGCATAACAGTGCCCTGGTAACCAAATCATCAATCAGACATCTAGACCACTCAGAACACTAGTAACCACCTGGCAACCACCCAAAATATCTAGCAATCTACTTAGACCACTTTAGCTACTGCATAGCAATGCCCTGGCAACCACTCAGAGCACCCTAGTTTCCTATTGGTAAAATTTTCCATGGGAAAGCACCACTATCGAAAATGTTTTACCCAAAACTGAAGCATGCTCTTGCTGCCTTAAAAGCAAGGGATTTCATTCGCAAAAATGCAAATTGTAGAGGTCCTCTTTAAAAGATTATGTGTGATAAATGATGCTCTTTAGAGCTGTGAAGGATTGAAATGGTGGAGTAGATAATCTCAGGCATTCCCTGAATCAGCTTCCCACTCCATGTGAGATGAATGACGTAATAAGCTAGTGTGAAACTCCTGACAGTTGGTTCGGAGGAGAGAGAGAGAGAGAGAGGATATTAGCCATGACTTAATTACAACACTTACTCAATCCAGAAACTCAGAGTGGCCTGTGCGAGGAATAAATTAGCCAAAGTGACTGCGGGAGTAAAATATTTGATGCATTTGCCAATCTGTATGCATTACAGGAGTCAAGTGAAGTCAAGTTAGATGCAGTGCTTACTCAATCAAGTATTTAGAGCAATAGAATTATAGGGAAGGAAATAGTTAGGAGTTTAAATTACTTATCCATACTATGCAAACATAAACTTGGTCCTGGAGGGCTGGTGTCCTGCAAATTTTACCTCCAACTTGCCTCAACACACCTGTCAGGAAGTTTCTAGTATGCCAAGTAAGAGTTTGAAACAATATAATTCTTGGTAACACTATTGTCCCAGTTAACAAAAATGCCTTATTTTTCTAAAAACATTTTCTATCAACATTATGAGAATGCTTCTTAAATACAGATGCTGTAAGGAAGTTTTCTTTTAACCTGAACGATCAAGTACAGATTACATCACGTCATGTTCTGAGAATGTTGTTCTAAGAATTTTTTTTTACATGTTCAAGACATGACATGACATGACAAGAACAAAAAGTCACAGCAATCACATCAAAAATCACATCGCTAAGTTGGTAGCACAGTTGCCTCACAGTAAGAAGGTCCCTGGTTCAAGGCTGGGTCAGGAGGTCTTTCTGTGTGAAGTTTGCATGTTCTTCCAGTGTCAGCGTGGGTTTACTCTGATTTCCTCCCACAGTCCAAAGAATCATGCAGTTGAGGTTAATTGAAGATGTAAAATTACTCTTCCCCCAACATTTGCATGTTTGCATAGATCAGTTTATGTGGATTAACTTGTGTATAGATTAACTTGTTCTCACCAGGAATGTAGCCTAAATGCTGGAATGGGGTTAATAAGAAACTAGTCTCGCGTAGCCAGACTTTCAGACTGACGGCTGAAGGTCTGGAACTCATGGCAGCTTTCATTGGCCAAGTCCCGCCCATAAGGCGTTTGATCGACATGTCAAACAACCAATCACAGTTTGTTTCGTTCAGCGTCATGTTTCTGTGCGTGGAAATGCCCCCACAACAACAGACTGGCGTGCAACAAGTCAGTCATTGAAATAACCAGCATTGAAAGATAACGAAGAAGAGGGAGAACAAGCAGTAAGTCATTGTTCGTAATTTGTTCGCGAACGTCGCATATGTGTATAACAACAATGGCGTCTGCATAAGCACATTTTAGCAAAACGCCGAGTAAATCAGTCTGCGCTTTGTTTCCCGGCGGACCAAAAATAAACGCGACACTCGCGTCTCCCGGAAATCCGGTCAAATTCAACTAATCAGATGACGACTTCGACATTCCTGAAGTGTTTCCAGTTAAGCGTACCATATGCATCAGACGTTTAGCCAACATTCCGTGGGCGTGATGTCTGAGGCTGAGACAAATAAGAAACAAACAAAAGGACATTGAGAGATACAATTATCATCAAAATAATGTTTTGAGAATTTAGTTCTAAAACTGTTTTCTCTTACCAATATGAGAACCTCAGTCGTGTACAAATAACATTAAAAATGTCCCAAGAATGTTGTTCTAAGACCATTTTCTCTTACCATTATTGGAACCTCAGTTGTGTACAAATAACATCAAAAGAACGTTCCGAGAATGTTGGTCTTAGAACCGTTTTCTCTTAACATTACAAGAACTTCAATCGTGTACAAACAACATCAAAGGAACATTCAGAGAATGTTGTAATAAAAATGTTTTCTCTTAACATTACGAGAATGTAAATCAACCATTAATAACATTATTAGAACATCCTATAAACATTATTTTAAGAATGTTCTATCCTAACCTTTAAATACCTTTTAAAACATTAATGAAAGTTGTAGGAATGTTCCCTGTTAATTGGGTGTAAAGCACCATTTAATAATACTAAACTGTTTAACCAAACTGAACACTGACATGATCATTCAGCTCTAGTATTTTATTGAATAAGATCCTCGATTCCCCTCAGACTGACTGAGGTTGACAAGGTAC
Source organism: Garra rufa (assembly GCF_049309525.1). NCBI lineage: Eukaryota > Metazoa > Chordata > Actinopteri > Cypriniformes > Cyprinidae > Garra > Garra rufa. The sequence continues at coordinate 8,851,737 of NC_133383.1, read as the reverse complement.
CTGTCAAGTAAATACAGTGCTAATACATCGACAAATTTTAAATCTGTAGTTCGTGATATGATTATTTTCATTGCTTTTGTCACATATTAGGGCAAAGAAAAGAGAACTCAGAGATAAAAGGGATAAAGAGAGAACTCTACTGAGAGAGACCTCCATCTGTCAGCTTAATGGACAGGGTGACCTGTCAACATCCCGAGGGAGTTTTCTCAAAGAGTATTAGTTGAGTTCACGCCATTATTAGAGCAGAATAAATCGTGTATTTTGGTGGACATGCATGTGAGCCATAGGTGAAAATACTTAAGACAGATTTGCAGTGTGTTCTCCTTAAACAAGATGCTTGTGGTCAGATTTCAAGTCCGCAAACATCCCCAGGATTAAGGGGGCTTAACCTTTCCCAGAGACTCACTTGTAGAATTAAATCCTTCCCCATTAAATCCCTCCCAACATATTGTCCATTTTAATGCCAGCTAACAGTCATGCTCCTTTTTTCTTGCAGGTCAACCAACTGGCCGTCTGCAAATAAATGGAAGGAGCTAAACAATGAGTCGACTTTCATCTGCTGTTTAACGGTTTTGTGAACACCTAACAAACACTGGGACTTATGGAGGCCTCTGTCAACTCGGACAACATCAGCAACACCTCCACTGGGTTGGGCCAGAAAACATGGGTAGAATCCAACGTCTGCCCTCCCTCAGTAAGTGGCACAACTCTTCTGATCGTGGCCTACAGCACTGTCATAGCAGTGGGATTGGTAGGCAACACTTGTCTGGTCTTCATCATCTCCAGACAGAAGGAGATGAGGAATGTCACCAACATCCTCATCGCCAACCTCTCCTGTTCCGACATCCTCATGTGCGTGGTGTGTCTACCCGTGACGGTCATCTACACCCTCATGGACCGTTGGATCCTAGGCGAGACGCTGTGCAAGGTCACGCCGTTCGTGCAGTGCATGTCCATCACGGTTTCTATCTTCTCACTGGTCCTCATCGCATTAGAGCGGCATCAGCTCATCATCCACCCTACAGGCTGGACGCCTGCCGCAGGGCATTCGTACCTGGCCGTGGCGGTCACCTGGATGGTGGCCTGCTTCATTTCCCTACCCTTCCTGTCCTTTAACATCCTCACTAACGCCCCGTTCCAGAACCTCAGCCTTCCGTTCAACCCATTCAGCGACCATGTGATTTGCATGGAGCTCTGGCCGTCTGAACGCAACCGTTTGGCGTACACCACCTCGCTTCTGCTTTTCCAATACTGCCTCCCCCTGCTTCTCATTCTGCTCTGCTACTTGCGCATATTCCTGCGTCTACGCAGGCGGAAGGACATGGTGGAGCAAGCCACCGAAGCTCGACAGAGGAAGGCAAGGGGTGCTCAGCGCATCAACGCAATGTTGGTCGTAATTGTGGTTGCGTTTGCTCTCTGCTGGCTGCCGCTCAACGTCTTCAACACCATCTTTGACTGGTACCACCAGGCGCTTCCTTCATGCCAACATGACGTGATCTTCTCAGCGTGCCACCTCACTGCAATGGCGTCCACCTGCGTGAACCCAGTGGTGTACGGCTTCCTCAACACGAACTTCCAGAAGGAGCTGAAGGCGACGCTTCAGCGCTGCCATTGCGGCTGGGGCGTTCCGGAGACCTACGAGAGCTTCCCGCTTTCAACGGTGGCCACTGACGTCACCAAGGTGTCGTCTATGCAGAGGGACTCTCTGATGAGAATGGAACAGTGCGCTCACTGCTGAAGAGACGGCATGGGAAGAATGAGGGGAGGGGTTGAGGATGAGCTGGCACTGTTTCCATGGAGACATGGAATTGCTATGTGGGTTTCTGCATCAGTTCATACCCAAGAGATCTAAAAACAACCTCAACCCACTGTTGCTGTGCTTTCCGGGGTCTAGGTCTGGAACGCGGTGTGATGTTTTGTTAACGACAGCTAGGGTAGCCCGGACGTCATTCCTCTCTCCGTGTATGACTTGTACAGGATAAATATTCCATCGAGAATGTGATTATGACACTTTCAAGCCGTTGTGTTAGAGGAGGAAGGACTGATTTTGTTATAATGAAAGTACTTTTCATGTACAATTCTTTCAGTTATTCATTAAAATCATGGTAGCAAGGAGTCTGTTCCCTCACCAAAGGTTTTGTTGTTGCAGGTGTTGTATTGAACTGTATCTATTACTATTTATTGCATTGCTTTGGTGAGGCCGCTTGCGCTGCATGTTATCTTTGAATCGTGCCTCTGTGATATTGGGAAGCATATTAGACATTTGAGCATTGGTGTTAGCTTAACAACACATCCATCTTATGCTACAATAGATACATGACTACTGTGGCATTTTGGTATTACATATTTGTGACCCTGGACCACAAAACCAGTCATAAGGGTATATTTTCTTGAGATAAGCTTTCTAGTGAGGAATGGTTTGTTAGGATAGGACAGTATTTGGCTGAGATACAACTATTTGAAAACCTGGAATCTGAGGGTGCAAAAAAATCGAAATATTGAGAAAATAGCCTTTTAAGTTGTAAAATTAAAGTACTTATCGATGCATATTACTAGTTAAAAATTACGTTTTGATACATTTACGGTAGATATTTTACAAAATATCTTCATGGAACATGATCTTTACTTAAAGGAAAAGTTTACTGCCAAAAAGTACAAAAATGTACAGATAATGTACTCACCCCTTGTCATCCAAGATGTTCACATCTTTCTTTCTTCATTCGGAAAGAAATTATGTTTTTTGAGGAAAACATTTCAGGATTTTTGTCTATAGTTGTGTAATACATCTACGATGCTAATTTACAACCATTTACAATGGATGAAGCCTTGGCCTGGAAGAGAGGTCGTCAGGTGGTCTCCAGCCTTCACTGGGTGTTTCGACCCTTAACCACAACGGTGAACTTCTATGGTGCCCCAAATTCTTCCAACTTCCAAAATGCAGTTTAAATGTTGCTTCAAACGATCCCAAATGCGGTTGTAAACAATCCCAGACAAGGAAGAAAGGTTTTATCAAAATGCAAAATGATGTTTTTTTTTTGTTTTTTTTATTACAGTATATAAACTTTTTAACCTCAAATGCTCATCTTGTCTTGCTTTAACTGAGTTCAGGCAGAGCAAGACAAGACAATAGTTTTAGGTTAAAAAGTATATAAATTGTAATAAAAAAATAAAAAAAACTAATTGTTTGCTAGATAAGACCCTTCTTCCTCAGCTGGGATCTTTTGAAGCCAAAACTGCATTTTGGATGTTCAAACTTGGGGCACCATAGAAGTTCACTATATGGAGAAAAATCCTGAAATGTTTTCCTCAAAAAAAACTATTTCTTTCTACAACTAAAGAAAGAAAGACATGAACATCTTGAATGACAAGGGGGTGAGTACATTATCTGTAAATTTTTGTTCTGGAATTGAACTTCTTTAATATCTCAATGATTTTTGACATAAAAGAAAAATCGACCATTTTGACCCATACAATGTATTTTTGCTTATTGCTACAAATATACCCATGCTGTTTACGTCTGGTTTTGTGATCTTGGGTCACATTTTCTTGATGACTGAAGTCAAAGCAAAGTTCAGTTTTTAACAAAAGTGTTTGGTGTTGACGTTCTTGTTGCCTTATAAATGGTAGTCCTGAAAGCGCAAATAAATTTGGAAACATGACATCCATGTAATGTCACTGATTGTTTTTCTTGTTCGTCTTCACTCGGTGGCGTCGTTGGTAATTACGCTGCATGCTTTTCCGCTCATTACTGAAGATGAAGTCATTTGCATATACAGCAGGTGTGTTTGTATTACCAATGCATGAGCCAGGAAATGCATGTTTATAGAAAGAAATATTTTATGTAGATAACATTCCACCTCAGGCATCACCTTTTTGATGCCCATCAAGGTACTAGTCATTTCAGTCAAGTTTTTCTCTTTGGAAACAGATTGCCATTTAAAAGGCAATTTCTCTGACTTTTAGCTTTAAAATGCCAATGACAAGAGTGAAAGTGTTTTACTGCATTCCTGTGGTGATGGAAAACATGGGGAATATTAAAATCATGATGTTCATTTTACAGTCCAAAATGACTTTGCATTTCTTAAGAACTGAATCCATGACTTCAGCATTGCTAGCACCAAAGCTCTGTTTAACCTACAGGTATGTTTTTCTAATAAAGGGCATATCAATTATTAAAAGTCAGGGGAAGATCATTAAAAAGAATGCTGTACTAACTGTAATGTATGAGAAAGTCTCACAAAATTGAAAAAAAAAGTAAGAAAGTCTTAGTCATTCACATTAAGATTTATTTTGTTATTCCTGATGAATATTAAGGTGTGTTTTTTTTTTTTAGTGATTGATTACTCTTGTTGATGATTCTTAGTAAATTCTGACCCTGGACCACAAAACCAGTCATAAGGGTAAATTTTTTTACATTTCAGATGATACATTATCTGAAAGTTGAATAAGCTTCCAATTGATGTATGGTTTGTTATGATAGGACAATATTTGGAAAATTTGGAATCTAAAGGTGCAAAAAAAATCTACATATTAAGAAAATCGCTTATAAAGTTGTCCAAATTAAACACTTACCAATGCATATTACTAATAAAAAAATAAGTTTTGATATATTTACGGTAGGAAATTTATGGAACATGAAAATTTAATATCCTAATGATTTTGCCATTAAAGAAAATTGATCATTTTGACCCATACAATGTATTTTTGGCTATTGCTACAAATACACCCATGCTACTTAAGACCAGGTTCACAATTCACATTATTTTGATATATTATTTTATAAGCATTATTAAAAAAATAAATAAATACATTTTTGAGTGAAATGTGACCTAAACAAATTCTTGAAAGGTTTCATGTGAGTTAACATAAAAAAGATGAAAAAAAGAGAGAAAAAAAAAAACAGTGGGAAAAATCATTAATGTAATAAAAGTTCAATGGTAAATATCCTTTTTATTTTAAAATTGTATTTAGGTTTTACTGTAAAAAAAAAAAAAGAACACATTTACCTTAAGTAAAACATTAGATTTTTGAGGGAAATGTGACTTTAAATGATTAGTTCATTTCCAGAATATTAATTTTCTGATAATTTACTCACCCCCATGTCATCCGTGTTGTTCATGTGTTTTTTTCAGTTGAAAAGTATAACGTTTATAAAGTAAAAAAAAAAAATGACTAATTGTTTTGATAGATAAGACCCTTATTCCTTGTCTGGGATCATGTAGAGCCTATTGAAGCTGCAATTTGGACCTTCAACCCATTGGCCACCATTAACTTCACTAAATCTTTCAGAACAGAAATTTACAGACAGTGTTCTCACCCCCTTGTCATCCAAGATGTTCATGTCTTTCGTTCTTTAGTCGTAAGGGAATTATGTTTTTTGAGGAAAACATTTCAAGATTTCTCTCCATATAGTGGACTTCTATGGTGCCCCCGAGATTGCAGCTTCAAAGGGCTCTAAACGATCTCAGCCGAGGAAAGGAGAGTCTTATCTAGCAAAACGATCAGTTATTTTCTAAAAAGAAATTACAATTTATATACTTTTTATCCTCAAATGCTCATCTTGTCTAGCTCTGTGTTTACTCTGTGTATTCCGGTTCATGACAGTTAGAGTATGTCGAAAAACTCCCATCTCATTTTCTCCTCCATCTTCAAAATCGTCCCACATCGCTGTCTTACCTTTTTTGTAAAGGTGTTTGATCTTATTTGCACATTCACTTTGTAAACACTGGGTCGGTACTTCTGCAGCGATGTAGGATGATTTTGAAGTTGGAGGAGAAAATGAGATGGGAAATTTTCGACATACCCAAATATACATAACCGGAATACACAGAGTTGACGCAAGACGAGCATTTGAGATTAAAAAGTATCGAAATTGTAAATGTTTTTAGAAAATAACTGATCGTTTCGCTAGATAAGACCCTTCTTCCTCAGCTGGGATCATTTAGAGCCCTTTGAAGCTGCATTTAAACTGCATTTTGGAAGTTCAAACTCGGGGGCACCATAGAAGTCCATTATATGGAGAGAAATCCTGAAATTTTTTCCTCAAAAAACATAATTACATTACATTATCTGTATATGTTTGTTCTGAAAGCGAACTACTCTGTTAATCTCTTTGCAACTAAAGAAAGAAAGACGTGAACATCTTAGAAGACATGGGGGTGAGTAAATCATAATGAAATTTTCATTCTGGAAGTGAACTTCTCCTTTAACATGTTAGACAGATAAAAGGTCATGGAAGCTCATTGGTCAAAAGTACATCTTGCATTTTGTCACAGAGAGCAGTTTCATTATGCCAGATCATGCCGCTCTTCAGTGTGCTGTCAGTGACAACATCCCAGGTGCTAAAATCACATCCAATCCTCTGTGCAGGTCAAGGAGTCCTGTTCGAAGGTGTTACTAATCTCAGGTCGCTTGATTTGTTGTCTCACATGCGCCATTTCTTTTCACCGCAGCCACGGTTTTCTTATTAGAGGAGATGAAACGTGCACACAGATAAAAGCTTTTTACCTAACCTAACCTTGTTTTCTCATTCTTGATAAGATGCATTCTTGATAAGATGCATTTATGGGGCAGCCGTGGCCTAATGGTTAGAGATTCGGACTTGTAACCCAAAGGTTGCAGGTTCGAGTCTCAGGTCCGGCAGGGATTGTAGGTGGGGGGAGTGAATGTACAGCACTCTCTCCACCCTCAATACCACGACTGAGGTGAGTCCCTTGAGCAAGGCACCGATCCCCCAACTGCTCCCCGGGCGCCGCAGCAATGGCTGCCCACTGCTCCCGGTGTGTGTTCACGGTGTGTGTGTGTTCACTACTGTGTGTGTGCACTTGGATGGGTTAAATGCAGAGCACAAATTCCTTGTATGGGTCACCATACTTGGCCTCACTCACCCCCTTTCCTTCCTTTCCTTCCTTCCTTATTTCAAATTGCCATTGATTTCCAGCACGTCGCCAGCAATATCTGAAAGTGAAGTATTTGAAGACAATCCTCCATCGGTTTGCTACATTCATGTGTAGGGCGAAGCCTCAGGGGGACGCACTGGCAAAAAAAAAAAAAAAAAAAGAGCTGTGTGATTATAGAAAACGGATAATCATCGTTTGTCCAGAGGGATTGCCATCTCCTCTCTGTTTTATAATTCTCACCGCAGTTTATTAGCTTGCCGTGGGTTATCTGCACCGCTCTAATCAAAAATGAGTCCCTCTTGCTTTATATTTATTCAAACGTCATCTAAAGATGCCCGGCGGCTTTGATGTGTACAGCTTGATGTGACAGATTCTCCCCTATAGTCTTGCTTCAATCAGATTTACTTGCAAATGCAGCACATTTTGAGAGTCTTTGATGTCTGAGGCCATAACATTAGCTATTCAGCACATTTTCATGTTGTTTTTTGATGAAAGATTAAAAATGCTATTTTTAACATGGAAATTATATTATCATAGTTAAAAGGATAGTTCATCCAAAAAATGAAAATTCTGTCTTTAATTACTCACCCTCATGTCATTTCAAATCTGTAAGACTGTCGTTCATCTTCAAAACACAAATTAAGATATTTCTGATAAAATCTGAGAGCTTTCTGGCCCTGCATAGACAGCAACGCAACTGATGTTCATTGCCAGATAAAATTGTTGAATAAAGTTATTATTATTATTATTTTTTTTTTTTTGCTCTTTGCACACAAAAAGTATTCTCATAGCTTCATAAAATCACATCAAACCACTGATGTCACATGGACTATTTTAACAATGTCCTTACTACCTTTTTTGGCCTTAAACGTGTTGCGTTGATGTCTATACAAGGTCAGAAAGCTCTCAGATTTCATCAAAAATACCTTAATTCGTGTTCTGAAGATGAACGAAGGTTTACGGGTTTGGAACGACATGAGGGTGAGTAATTAATGACAGAATTTTCATTTTTGGGTGAGCTATTCCTTTAAGTAAACATAGAGGTTAAATCATACATTTCGATCTTAACAAACGAACCTGGAAGTGTTGTTATTTTGGAGGGAAAATGAATGAATGAATTCTGTGATGTTTTGTGGTAATAGTTGGTTTGTGTCGCGTTTGATATTACAAAAATCAATGTGATATCGAAATTTTAAAAGATAATACAATCCCTATGCAAGCTAGCTTTCAATCAGTTGCTTGCTAACCGGCTAACATTGGCTTTGTATTTCCATACTGCTATTCTAACTCTTGTGTAAATTACCAAGTCAAAATTCATCAGGTTTTAGTGTCTAATCTTGACCAGAAACTTTTTCTGAAAGATTACGAAATGTACCCTTATGAAAATTAACCATAGTTTTATTATAGTAAAAGTGTAGTAACCATGGTTTTTGGTGTTATTTGTAGTAAAGCCATGATTAATTTTCGTAAGGGACTGCAGAACGACTATGACCCATTTGTTGAATAACACTTTTTTCCCTCTGGTTCTGTGTTTATTCATTTCCATATACATTTTGTAAGTGGATATAGTTGTTTTTTACTTAAGATGTAAATCTGAAATTGCAGCCTCATTATATATTTCACAGAAATTGCCTTTTGTTAAAGAGCAGCTGGATATTGCAGCATTATTTTATGCCATTCTTATAAATGGAGTGGCTCTTTTTATGTTCCTTTGCTCATTACTCCACAATATGGCTCAAAGTGCATTTCTATTCATCTGCAGCATCAAGACAGACCACTAAAAATGTACTAAAAAGGTAAATGCATCTATGATTTCCATCGAAATTCTTTGATTTCATATTTGGTCAAAATGCTTTAAAATCAAGGCATTTATTTACAGCTCTCTGTGATGAAATACTATTAAAAACTGCATTTGTGCGTACTATTACGTCGGATGTTTATATCATGCAAGTGGCAGATGAATTGTGGGATTTTCTGCGTCACAAACGTTACGTTTCACTGTACGTTTGGCAGCTTCAACAAAGCCTGTCTTCCGTGGTGGTTATATTTGCCGGAGATGTTTAAAAGTGGGTGACAACAATCCCAGAGGACTGTTTTAGATGCTGTGTGAATTAAGTTGAGCGCTGCTCCAGTTCCACGGCTGCGGGTGTATTTTTAAACCCAAATGAAGTCATCTTGGGCGAGCCGATTGCGCTCCCTCTGCTGTCTTTTCTCCCAGCCAGTCGTTTACCATCTGCAAACTTTTGCATTATTCATAGACCCCCCCCCCCCTCGCCTTCGTTCTCAAACTAAAGAAATAAGAGATCAGAAGCGGGCCAGATTACTAATGGGGTGCCTTTGCTCAGCCTTGTCTTTGCCATTCCTTCAAAGGGCCTGCTGGAGAGCACAGAGGGTGCGATGCCGCTCGCAGACAGCAGACCAATGAAGGGCTCTGCCAAACATGCCGGTGGGGAGCGGGAAAATTCTGTCCGTCTCCTCACCCCCCATGACTAGATAATTAACACTTCTATTTAAGATAAACATCGTTAATTACTGGTATAGTTCACCCAAAAATGAACCGTTTGTTTCTTCACCGGTACAGATGAGACCATTTAGTTTTAACTTTACATCGCTTGGCCATATTGGCGACACTGAACATAAACAATGCCGGTGAACCGAACAGAACGTGCTTATTTTGCTGATTATTGCTGCTGAAAATGGTCAATTATTGTCATGCTTTGGGCTGTACTAATCGGTCAGACCAGGAAAAACTTTTTGAGTAATATAGACTGCCAAAAGTTATAACAAATCAAAGAGAAGAGTGCAAAAAACTGAGGAACAAAAGGCTTTTGTTTTTAGTTGTTAGGATTTCCAGGGCAAGAATCTTGACAACATTCGTGTTTGTTCTTATCATTTCCGGTCAGGTAGGTGAAATATTACACTTTACGGTAAAAAAACTGGCAGCTGTGGTTACCAGAGTTTTACCGTAAAAAATACGGTAGCAATGTTCTACATTTTACAGTTTTCACTTAAATGTACATGTAAATACTGTAATTTCTGAATTTTTTTAACTGACATAATGGTGATGTACCAACCTTTCGAAGTACTGAAATCTGTTTTTATTATCTTTGTAATACACTGATAACCACCAAAAGCAGGTGGTGAACCAAAGCCCATCACAAGGAGGTTTTAAATAATAACATATATGGAAGGTGCACAGTGTTATTCACACAAACAGTAAACACCATCATGGTAACACACATAAAACTTAAATAATGCAAAAAAAACATTAATTTAACAACAGTAGATGTAACATACAACCCTAATATACAAAACTGCCAAGGAAAATCTAAGAAGAAAAAGTTATTTCAACAAAAAAACATTCAATTAAAAAAATTAAACACAGGGAATTCTGGGAATGTCAATTTACGGTAAAATTTTACGTTCAAATTTTTCACTTCAAAAAACGGTACCATAAAATTACATGCAATGTCCAACACAGTTTTTCACCGTATATAGAAGGGGAACTTATCGTTAACCATTTTACAGGTTTTTACCGTAGCATTTTTACAGTTTTTTACCGTTAAATTCACGGTCATTTTTTTACAGTGTAGGCTAATATCTTAATTAACACTGCTTGCATGTATCTTTACCACCTATTAACTTTAGTTTGTTAAAATATCATGCCTTTTCCTGCTTAGTATGTCCTTCTCTACTAATTTATGCTGTCTAAACCAGGTAAAAAAAAAACGTGTGGGAGCTGCTAAATCATATACAGTAGTACATTAACCGTACAGTCCATGCTGTTGTTTACATCTGAGTATCTCCAATATGGCTGCGCATCCGGGTAACTGACCAAACTATGACGCAAGTGAATGGGTGCCATCAGAATGAGAGTCCAAACAGCTGATAAAAAACAATAATAAAAAAACTATTGGTTGAGTCAACTTAAAATAATGTTACCTGCCTGGCTTAAAATTTTAAGTTAAGTTAACTAAAAAAAAATTAGCCAACTTGAAATGCTAAGTTGTACTAAGTGACAACTCAAGGCTGGAATACACCACACGACTTTTAAAATCTGAACAGATTTTTTAAACAATAGGCATCATACACTTACAGACTTTGTAAACAGTGACAGAGGAAAACCGGCCATCATACACTACACGACTGAGGATAATACACTAGCAGACTTTAAAGTTGTTCTGATCACAACGAACTCATGCAGAAACTTGTGCCTTGTTGCTAGGAGACGCATAACAAATGAAAACAATATGCGTTCTAAAATTCTAAAGAGTCTGTAACCATCATACACTATTGCTGCTTCCGAAATCACATACTGCTTCAGTAGGTACTACATTTAAATTTGAACATACTTCATGACCGTTAAAACAGTACGTTCTATATAGTATGAATATGGGTAGTATGAATGGAATTCGGACATACTACATCCGCCGCGTCTCCACTTTCCGCCATTTTTTCGAATAACGACTCCTCTCCTGGAGCCTGAAGTGTCCATCGAATGCAGAATTCGGGCGGAAGCAGTAGGTCATCTGGGTGCTTCTCGCCTACTGTATTTCGAATACAATGAATTCGGACATACTACTCGCCTCACATACTGTTTTTTGCGTTCTATATAGTAGGGAAGTATGCGATTTCGGACGCAGCGTATGCGATTTTCTATGGAATCTGTCATCTTAAATCTGCAGACTCACTCTGACTTTCAGCAACTAGCCTCAACTTCTCCAGACGAGTTGCATTTCCATATACATTGAGTTGAATCAACTTAAAATTTTAAGACAGCTTTTAAGACAGTAACTTATTTTTAAGGATAACAAATTTTTTTGGTAAGTCAACTCAAATATCTAAGTTGTCACTTACTACAACTTAACATTTCAAGTTAACTAAACTTATTTGAGTTGACTGAGCTTAAACGTTTAAGGCAACAGCGTAACAAATTATTTTACCTGGAGTCAACAAATTGTGTTTTTTTGTTTTTTACAGTGCACAAGTAATCCACACCACTCCAGTCCATTAATCAACTTCTTGTGAAGCAAAAAGCTGTGAGTTTGTAAGAAAAAAAACGCATCATTAAGGCATTTTATCTTTAAACCATTACTTTCAAAGAAAATAACCATAGTCTATAATTCATAATAATGCTTCCAGTGAAAAAGTCAATCGACTCTTCTCCAGTCAAAATCCTGTTATTGCTTGTAAATAGTGTTGTCTGTGCATATTTCTCTCCTGATTCAGACGAGACTACTTTTTTACTACATTATGGTAAAATAGCTAGAAGAATACACATAAGATCATCATTCTTTCTCAGACAGTTATAGGCTGTTTTCATATCTGGATGAATCTGAAACCTGTCCAGGATTAGGAGGTCATATTTGACCCCAAAATCAAAAGTGAAAAATAAGAAATAAAGAAAATAATGAAATTTTTAGGACTATTAAAATTGGTTAAACTATTTGCATGACACTGACAAATTATGCTAATACATACTGTATATGTATTTATTTCAGTAGGTCATGACTTTTATTGTACCGCCTCTATGCTAGTTTAACAATTTAAATTTTAATACAGTAATTTAATAATGTAATGTAACAATCTATTGTTATTGACAGTAGTTTAAAATATTAAAGTAATTGGGTAAATTTAAGCATTTGACATTAAAGACAACATATGGTTTTTATAATAATAAGATGATCATAAAAACTCCCCTCACAAATGTAAAAAAAAAAAAAAATAGAAATGCCCCCTAATAGAAAAGTTAATTTCTGACCCTGTTGTAAAGTCTTATAAAATACATATTTTTAAATACAGTGAAGGCCTGTATTAACATTAACAAGAAACATTAAAAAATAACTTTTTAGTTAAAAAACAAAACAAAATTTGGGCGTAAAATACACTTAGCATTACTAAACAATACCCATTTAATGCAAAAAAACAACTTCATAGCCCGGAATACACAAATATAGTAATATTTCATAGTATTTTGTTCTTTTTTTGCAGTGAAATGGTCCTGATGTTTCTTTCCAGGTCAAAAATAGTTACCGTAAACCACCATCTTAAAAGCATCAAAGTCACAGTTTCTGGGTTTATTATCCTTTATTTGTCATTCCTTTAAAGAGCCAGTGCTTATTATCTCATTACTCATTCTCAAAATGCTTATATGATTCTGCTGGTACATTTGCAGCCTAAACCACAATGTCTTCAGAGACATCAGTGCACAGTGCAGGGACCAGCTTTGCATTTGGCGCCATCTACTGGTGTGTTTTGCTATTACAGGCACTTCAACACCCAGTTTCTCACAGATGAAAGAATTTCAGTCATCCTTGCATTTTAATAACACATGACATGTGTTTGTGCTGATTTAGAGAGCCAAGTGAAGCTGAAAATTATGTCTTTAAACATCCGTAAATATGTCTCTTTTTTTAAATCCTATATACTACAGTGCATTTGTTGATTTCCTCAAGTGCATCGCCTTCATTCGTTGCCACTGTCTTCGTTGTCGTCCTCAAAAGCGCTGTCTGCTCGTCCCTCGGGCTCTGGGTAATTCAGGATGTGTCTGTTGGCCTGGATGAGGTACTGCTGCTGTTTGAAATACACTTTCAGCACTCCCTTGATCACTACAAACGCGATGCCACCCTAGAAGAGGAAAACTGGGTTAGGATTCACACTTTGTAATGTAATTCTGGGTTGTATGGTAGATGGTTGGTACTCTCGACTCTCACCAGGATGGTGCGCTGCAGGTTTGACGTGACCCTGCGGAACAGGAGGCGTCCCACGAGGTTGGCAACGGAGGGGAAGATGAGGGCGCCGCACAGGGTGCGAGACACGGAGAGATGGTCTCCTCCGTAGCTGCCCTCTGCTGGGACGCGGGGCAGAGCGCGGCCCACACCTGCACAAACAAATTAGATTTTTCGCTTCAAAAATGATGCTTTTTAATAGTATTATTAGCATAAGCTGACGATATGATCATGACAATAAACCATAAATTGATGATTAAGAAAAGGAAGAAACTGTTATTTTGCATTAGTTTTTATTTTTATACTTTCAGTTTAAATGTGAGCTTTATTCATGTGCTTTTGTCATTTTTATAATTTTTTTTTATCTTCTTTATGTTAATTTTAGTTTTAAACATGTTAGTACTTTAAGGAATTAACTTTTTATATTATCAGTTTTTATTGTAATTTAGCTTTTTAATTACTCTTATTTTTTTTTTAGTAGTTTTAGTATTTCAACAAATTAGATTTATTTTTGATTTTTCATATTTCATTGTAATTTTAGTTTAAGTTTGTCATTTTGTTATGTGCTTTAAGCATTTTTTAAGTTATATTTAGCTTTAGTTTATAGTTTTATTTTTGTTTTAGTACTTTTAGTATTTCAACAAATTAACTTTTATATTTTATTAGTTTTCATTGTAATTTTAGTTTGTTTTAATCATTTTGTGCTTTTTAAGTTTTATTATTTTTAAAAAATATATTTAGCTTTAGTGTGTAGGTTTTTTGTTTTTTTGTTGTTGTAATTTTAGTATTTCAACAAATTTTTTTTATTTTTTCAGTTTTCATTGTAATTTTAGTTTTAGTCATTTGTTATGTGCATTTAATTTTTTTTTTAAATTAAATTTAGCTTAAGTTTGTAGTTTTTTTAGGTTAAGTCATTTTAGTATTTTAACAAATTAGCTTTTTTGCAGTTTTCATTGTCATTTTTATTAGTTTTGATCATTTTGTTATGTGCTTTAATTATTATTATTAGGTTTAAATTATATTTAGCTTTAGTTTGTAGTTTTTATTGTTGAAAATTTGTTGAAATTTTAGTATTTCAACAAATTAGCTTCTATTTTTATTTTTTTCAGTTTTCATTGTAATTTTAGTTTAAGTTTTAGTCATTTGTTATGTGCATTTTAATTATTTGTTAAAATTAAATTTAGCTTACTATTGTAGTTTTAGTCATTTTAGAATTTCAACAAATTCACTTTTATTTTAAAATTTTTGGTTTTTATATAATTTTAATTCGTTTAAATCATTTTGTTCTGTGCTTTAATTATTATTATTAGTTTCAAATTATATTTAGCTTTAGTTTGTAGTTTTTTTAGTTTTAGTAATTTTAGTATTTCAACAAATTAGCTTTTATTTTTATTTTTTCAGATTTCTTTGTAATTTGAGTTTAAGTTTTATTCATTTGTTATGTGCATTTTTAATAATTAAAAAAAAATTAAATTTAGCTTAAGTTTGTTGTTTAATTTAAATTTTAGTATTTCAACAAATTAGCTTTTATTTTAATTTTTATCAGTTTTCATTATAATTTTAATTAGTTTGAATCATTTTGCTATGTGCTTTAATTATTATTATTATTTTTAAATTATATTTAGCTTTAGTTTATAGTTTTTTAGTTTTAGTAATTTTAGTATTTCAACAAATCAGTTTTTTGTTATGTGCTTTTGTCATTTGTATTAGTTTTTGTTTTATGAAAAACAATTACATTTAGCTTAATTTATTTGTATTTAATTTTTTATATTTTTGATACTTAAATGAATTGCTTTTATTTTTAGTTTCCATTTTAACTTTAGTCATTTTGTTACGTGCTTTCGTCATTTTTATTAGTTTTATTTACTGTTTTAATTTAGCTTTAATTTTAGTTTAAGTTAACTTATATACTATTATAGTATAATAGAAATTGAATATTTATTAGTTTTAGTAATTGTTGTGCTTGTAATTTTTATTAGCTTTTATTAGTTGTTCATAAATACTTTATGAATTCGCTTTTAAAAATATATTTCAGTTTTCATTTTAATTTTAAAGTTGTATTTATTTTTTATTTTGCATTTGTGGAGTTTTAAATTATATTTAGCATAAGTTTATTTTTTATTTCAGTTTATGTAATTTTAGTCCTTTAACTTTTTTCAGTATTTTGCCAAGGCAACATTTAAATTTTCTTTCATAATTAATTACTTAATTATTTCCATTTTTAATAATTAAGTTTTTCTTCATGTTAAGTTTCATTAAAATTTTTATTTGACATTTTATTAAAATTCATATTCATTAATTACCAAAAACAATTTGTAATAGTTTTAGATTTAGTTAACAGTGACAATATTGGGATTAACTATTGCCAAATTTAAAGTTTTTCACCCCAAAATTACAAATGTTGTCATTAATTGCTCGCCCTCATGTCGTTCCAAACCTGTAAGACCTTCGTTCATCTTCGAAGCACAAATTAACATATTTTTCTGGAGCTTTCTGACCAAACGAAGGTCTTACGGGTTTGGAATGACATGAGGGTGAGTAATTAATTACAAAATGTTTAATTTTTGGGTGAACTATCCCTTTAAGCCCCTTTACCACATACCAGGTACAAGGCCACTGAAGATCTGAAGCTTAGAGGAGTGTCGTTGCCAAAGCCGCACCACGTAATCCTCCCAGCGAATCATTTTCCCCAGTACCAGCATGACAGGGATGGTGGGTAAACCCATGAGCAAGAAGAGAGGATCCGCACGCTCCATCACATCCAAACCCTTCTTATGGCCTACCACCTAAACACAAAGAGAAAAAGCTGTTCAAACGAGCCCTGGAAAGCCAAACTCCTCTCATCCACCTGTCTTTAACACACCTGCATAACTGTGACAGCACCGTAAGTGACGGCCGACCAGTAGACGGTGCCCACCACCACTCCAGCCGCTGCGAACGGACTGGCCCTGGACAGAGCTCTGTCAACCTGCTGGAGGAAGTACACCAGAGGCCCTGGACCAGAGACAAAACCACACACTTAACACTTCGCTATTAAATAACAGCCAAACAGAATGGCAGAATATTTGTCATTACTAAGCCCACGCAGAATCTGGCCACTTTTGTCACATTTTCTCAGCTAATTTGTCAAAAATTAAATATAAAACCATTTTACATGGTAAAGTTTAGCTACAAAACAAGTCACACACTTTTTTTTATTAGTTATTATTATTTATATACTATTATAGTAATTACAATTTAGAATTAGCTTTTTTTTAATATATTTTCATTTTAGTTTAGGTTTTAGTCATTTTGTTATGTTTTTTGTCATTTTTATAGATTTTTGGTTTCTTCATATTTTTATTCACAAGTGTGTTTGTATGTGTATTAAGGCTGGGCGATATGGCAAAAAAAAATTATCACGATAATTTTTTTCATATCAGTCGATGTCGATAATTATCACGATAAATGTCAAATCTACAATATTGTCTACAAATACAATATTATTAATATTAATAGAATATATAAAACGTTTTTATTAAAAAAAAAAGAGAAATGTAATATGATACAACACTTGTAACATGGCTCTGACTGTAAATGCAGAGTTACAGTGATTTTTAAGTATATTTATCATTCAACAAAAATAAGAATAGACAAATCTTTTCAGCATGCCAATCCCTTTGTGCAGCTGATTTAACACATTTTGTAAAATGTTTTAGCGGTCTGACAATATAAATAAAAAAATAATGGCTCAGGGCTCTATGCTTACTTTTCTTGCTAGGACCACTTGTGCTCCTAACTTAAATAATTTAGGAGCACATTCTAAACAATAATCAGTCGCACATGGTGCTCCTAAATATTTTTTTTACAGTCGCACGCACTCATTTTTAGTCGCAAATGCGAGTGAAATGGTCGCACTGTAGAGCACTGTGGCTGTAAACTAAATATTGCGTGTGGCATCCGGAAGTACAGGCTGCAAAATGCCTGCGCAGCGTTACGCATAGTGCGTAAACATTATCGAACGCTTATCGAACTGCCATTATCGTTTTATCGAAAAAAAAAAAAAAACTATATCGTTATAATTATCGTTATCGAATTATCGCCCAGCCCTAATGTGTATATATATTTCTATTTCTTTTTTAAGTATATTTCTGTATTTTTATATTATTATTACTTAGCTTCAAATTATTTCTATTTTTGTTTTTTTTTGTTATTTTATCTCAGTTTTAGTTAATTGTTTTAGCACTTCAACTTCCACTTTTAATTATCTATTTTTTAAAAACAATTTTTATTACTTTTTGGACTTTTTTATATTTCTGTTTAGCTCAAATTTTTAATTTTATTTTTAAGTATATTTCTGTATTTTTTATTATTATTATTTAGCTTAAAGTTGTTTTTATTTCAGTTTTTCAGCATTTATTATTTTTTTATTCATTTAATTTTTATTACTTTTTGGACTTTCTTATATTTCTGCTCAGCTTTAATTTATTTTATTTTAGTTGTAATTATATTTATGTATTCTATTATTATTATTATTATTTCTTAGCTTAAAGTTATTTTATTTCTGTTTTTTAGCGTTTATTATTGCAAAATATATTTCTGTATATTCTGCTTTAATTTATTTTAGTTTAATTTTAAGCATATTTCTGTAATTTTTTATGTATTATTATGTTTACTTAGCTTAAAGTCATTTTTATTTCCGTTTTCAGCATTTATTAGTTTTTTTGTATATTTTTATTTTAGTTAATCACTCTAGTACTTCAACTTCAACTTATTTAATTTCTTTTTTTTTTTAGTTTTTTTTTAGCATTTTAGCAACATTTCTAAACATTTTTATTAGTTTTTGTTTTTTAATATTTCTGTTTAGCTTTAGTTTATTTTTATTTCCATTTTAATAATTTTAGTACTTCAATTTTATTTTAGATATTTGCCAACACAACATTTAAAAGATAATTTTAATAAAATATAGCTATAATTTCTTTTAGTTTTAAGTATATTTCTGTATTTTACATTTTTATTATTACTTAGCTTAAAGTTATTTTATTTCTGTATTTTAGTGTTTTTTTTTTTTTTTTTAATTTGTTTATTCTGTACATTTTTTATTAAGCTTTGTTATTTTTATTTCAATTTCAGTTAATCATTTTAGCGCTTCAGCTTACATTTATTTCGGTTACTTGCAAAAGCAACATTTCTTCTTTTTTGTTTAGTTTTTGTTTTTCAATATTCATGTTTAGCTTTGGTTTATTTTTATTTCCATTTAGTTATAATAATTTCAGTACTTCAATTTCATTATTTCCAAAGCAACATCTTTAATTTTCATATAATTTTAGAATCATTTTTATTAGTTTTTGGACTTTTTATATTTCTATTTAGCTTTAATTGATTTTAATTTAGTTTCAGTAATGTTAACACTTCAACTTATACTTTATGTACGTTAGTTGCCAGTTCATCTAATATTTATATTTCAATTTATTTAAACTAGTATGCAATAACAAAAGAGGAAAAAGGTATCAGTAGGTTTCCCTTTCAAAAAAAAGATGAAGTGCAAATACTCACCCATCTTAGGAAAAACTATTCGGTATTCAGTGCCACACTGCGGGCAGTTGACGGCTCCTCCGCTGTTTCCTTTTTGTTTCTCGTCCAGCCATCGCTGTAAGCAAGACTGATGGATCCACTTGGTGCAGCCTTTACACCGGCACGGGCTGACCCATTCTGCAGCCCGATCCTCCTTCTCCGTAGCAAAACACACCCAGCAGTGCCTTGTCATGGGACAACAGATTATCAATCAGTGACCATTTGTTTTACTAACCAGTACTGTGATTCACAGCTAATGGAGAAACTCACTTCTCTGGAGGTTCATCTACACAGGCCATCTTGTGTCAGGTTCGATCCACAGGCTCCAGCTCAACCATGAGTGAGCCAGCGCAGGCTCAATGTTAATAAACCTGTTAATACAGAGCATTAGACTTGAATGCAATACTTAAATACAAAAATATTTGCTATATCTCATCATTGGGTTGATTCAATAACACTTCTGCTGTAAACAAAATAAATACACTACCAGTCAAGATTTTTCAAAGGTTTTTTTCTCTTCTGCTCACCAAGTCTGCATTTATTTGGTCCGAAGTAGAACAAAAACAGTGAAACTTTGAAGTATTTTTACTCTTTAAAATAACTGCTTTATATTTGAAATGTAATTTATTCCTGTGATTTCAAAGCTGAATTTTTAGCATCATCACTCCAGTCACATGATCCTTCAGAAATCATTCTAATATTCTGATTTGCTGCTCAAAAAACATTATTATAATTATGTTGAAAACAGCTGAGTAGAATTTATTTTAGGTTTCTTTGATGAATAGAAAGTCCAGAAAAACGGCATTTACATGAAATAGAAATCTTTTGTAACATTATAAATGTCTTTATCATCACTTTTGATCAATTTAAAGCATCCTTGCTAAATAAAGGTATTAATTTATATAATTTCTTTTTATACTGACTCCAAGCTTTTTAATGCTATAGTGTTTTGTTTCAGATAAATGCTGATCTTTGGATCTTTCTAATAATTAAAGATGAAAAATATGTACTCAACTGTTTTAAACATTGATAACAATAAAAAATAATCAGCATATTAGAATGCTTTCTGAAAGATCATGTGACACTTTAAGACTGATGTAATAATGCTGAAAATTCAGCTTTGACCACAGAAATAAATTACAATTTAAAATATATTAAAATAGAAAGCAGTTATTTTAAATAGTAAAACATTTCAAGATTTAAATGCACGGTTGGTGAGCCGAAACAAAAAACATCAAAAAAAAAAAAAAAAAAAAAAAAAATTGGACTGGTAGTGTAAATATGGATAATATGTTTGGTCCTAATAATTTGATGCTACAGGGATTACAACATAATTAACTAGAAAGAGTTTTTATAGTAACAATACAGGATATGATATGATACATAACATAACAACAATTATATTTATTCTTCTAACGTCTGTCTTTGCATGAAAGATGCAGTAAATGTTATTTCTTCTTATATTATTAATAATATTTGTGTTTTTAGTTGTTAATCAGGCCCTAGTCACGTATGAATGTCAGGTCAGTAAACACTTCTCACTTAACAAATTAAATTTTAAATTCTGTTTTAATTCACCACAATATTAACTTGGAATGACCCGCATTAAACTAACCAAACATTTAAGTTTATTCAAGTTTTAACAGCTATAAACATACCGAAACTTGCCATTCGGGCAACACTGTTAAACAAATTCAAATGTAGATCCTCACCTGAAGATGTTTTGTAGATGTACACGTTTCTGATCTGCGTTTAGTTTATATCTCCGGGTGATTTGACACTTTCAATTTCTCCGAGGACAGAACAACAACCTTATGAAGAACAACTTCCGGATAAGCCACTTCCGTATGTCAAAATAAATGTCCCTAACTTGCTAAAATGTCCAAAATGCGTTTGATGTGTTTATGTATTAATTTTTATATGTATAAGCGAAGAATTAACTCTGCTACTACAGTCGTGAGGTACATTGTCCTCTTTATTATTTTGCTATTTTAATAAAAAAAAACAACAACAACGATACATTAAAGAGAATCATTTCGAATTATATTTGAACATAGCATGTAAATAAATATATAAAATGACACACTTAAAAAAAAAGTAAAAATTTAATTTTAAAAACCATTTTAATCGATAAAACCAAAACCGTCTAGGAGGCTTGCGATCCAAATGACTATTGGCTAACTGAGCTGTCACTCATCTCCTAGTAACGTGGGTTTGATTGGCTCCATCCACAGTGTGGTTCGGTTGACGCATCACCGCTCAGCCTGTGGTTATACTGCCAAGCATCGACGGTTATTTTTTATTTACATGAGCAGAAAATCATAAACGGTGCTTCTTGCGAACGAGTCTAGCGAAAAACGCACCCAAGCGCAGGCTGAACATGGAGTCGTACGATATTATAGCCAACCAGCCGGTTGTGATTGATAATGTGAGTATGATGTCAGCAGCCCTCCACACCCAGTCTGTGCTAAAAGGCTAAAGCTAATGCCATTGTGCCAAAACCTGCGCTAGCCGGCCAAAGCTAAATTAGATATGTTTAAGATTTTATTTATTTGGATGATAACATGCACAGTCTGATGCACGTCTTATTAAAGCAGAACAGAGCATTTGTTCCTGAAGCAATTCGGCGATATCTTGAAGCATTAGCTGATTAGAATGATGCATCGCTATAAAACTGATTTGTCATTCATTTTCCGTTGTGTTTTGAATTATTCTCTCAGAGTTGAAATAAATGATTCCACGTTGTACATATTTATGAAATCCTGCAAGATGCACGGCTGTCAAAGAGTATCTGTCAGATAAATTCCTGTATTTGAGCTGGAGTTGTTATTGTTGCTAAGATGGCTGGCTGTGACCCCGCCTTATATATACAGAAACATTTATTAATATGAAATAGTTCATAGAAGTTAGAAAATGGATTTTAATAAAAGCCAAAAGGCTGAAGCTATAGATAAAGAACCAGAAAGCTTTAAATGTTAATCAGAATTAAGGTGGGAGATCTCAAAGCCTGTGTCACTTTGACAGCTTTGCGAAATTATGAAAACTTTGTACATTTCAGTGATATTTAGTGAAACATTAGGGTGTTTTCTCACTGTGTGATTATTCTGAAGTTTATAGCTAGTTGGGTTTTGTGTAGCTCCCTCCAGCTCTGTCTCATGACTCAAGAACAAACAAGGAGGGATCAGATCATTAGATGATTCATTTTACAACACGTTCACTGTTCAAGCCTTTATAGTTCAAGTTTATTTTAAACCTCCTCCCTGCACAATTCTAGACCATTAATATATGCTTTTTTTTTTTAACTTGCTTTCCAATGTCTCTTTCAGGGGTCTGGAGTTATTAAGGCTGGCTTTGCTGGAGATCAGATCCCTAAATACTGTTTCCCAAATTAGTAAGTAATCATTTTTATTGATAATATTACATTGGAGTAGCTTTCAATTACTGTTAGGGGTCAGTAATTAGTATTATTATTATTTTTTTTTGAAGAATTTAAAAATTGTTTTCATCTTGGATGCATTACAAGATTCTGAAAGCGACAGTAAAGACATTTAAAATATTACAAAAGATTTCCATTTAAAATAAATCTCACCTTTTTCAGCTCTATATATCAAAGAATCAATAAAAAAAAAAGAATTATCATGGGTTCCACAAAAAGATTAACTGTTTTCAACACTGATAATATTAGAAAAAGTTTGATCAGAATGATTTCTGAAGGGTCATGTGACACTGAAGACTGGAGTAATGATGCTGAAAATTCAGCTTTGCATCACAGAAATAAATTACATTTGGAAAATACCATCACATAGAACACAGTTATTTTAATTTACAATAATATTTAACAATATTACTGCTTCTACTGTATATTTGGTGAAATAAACACAGCTTTGGTGAGCGTAAGAGGCTACTTGCTGAACAATTTTACACTAAGCAATTTTAGGGTAAATATTGTTGATTAATATTATTTTAGCCATAATCAAATTTGTCATATGATCATATTATGCAGTTTGTGTCTATAATGGCAGTGTTAGTGAAAATCCCATTTTAGTTATGTAACGTGATGTGATTTTAACTAGAACGTTTTTTTCTAGTGTGGGGCGGCCCAAGCATGTTCGGGTGATGGCTGGTGCCCTTGAGGGCGATCTGTTCATTGGACCCAAAGCTGAGGTAAACCTTCTTATTTTAATTGAAGAGTGAGTTTTTTCCCCCTTGTATTGAAAGAAAATATGATATTCACAATACAGTTAGATTCCATAATGTGCCACAATATTCAGCCAGAAATAACATTGACCTGGACTTGATTTAACCTGTGATGTTTTTGGTTAATAATATGTTATGTATGTGTGTTATAATAATGTAAAAACATACTGTTTTTTTTTTTTTCTGTACTATGTTTAGGAGCACAGGGGGCTGCTGTCTGTCCGCTATCCTATGGAACATGGTATTGTGAAAGACTGGAATGACATGGAGCGCATCTGGCAGTATGTGTACTCAAAGGAACAGCTGCAGACCTTCTCCGAGGAGGTGCGGATATACTTGGTGTTCATTATGCTCATTAATTTCGTTTATATAACTTATTTAATTTTTATATGTATTTTACAGTGTTGTTTTCGTCAACGATGACGATGACGAAATCATTTCGTTGACGCCACTTTTTTTCATGACGATAACGAGACAATGACGAGATAAAAATGGCTCGTTGATGACTAAAACATGACGAGACGTGTGTGAGTTTTCGTTGACGAGACGAGAATAGACGAAAATGTTAGTGGGTAGTCCGTCAGACGTTTAAAATGCATGACAGTTCTGCTTATTGTGCATGCCAATCAAAACCTAAAACCTAAAATCTGCCGCTATGGCAAGCCGTTTTAGCATTAAATACTCTTTGCCATTCTAGTATGGCAAGCCGTTTTAGCATTCCATCCTTGTTTGTCTTTTATGTTTTAAAACATTCCTTCATTATTGTAATTATTGGTAAAAAATAGTCGATCCGGAAGCTCACATTGTGTTGAACTATAGATCTGCTATTTTCAGAACTTACAAGTGACACTTCCCAACAGCAAAATACTTACTGACCTACATTAATTTGTTAAAAGACTACTTTTTCCCCTTTTTTGACTAAAACTAGACTAAAACCTTTTTGACTTTTCGTCGACTAAAATTGGACTAAAACTAATAAGCATTTTAGTCCAAAAGACTAAGACTAAGACTAAATCTAAGATGGTTGTCAAAAACAACACTGGTATTTTATGTATTATACACTAAAAGGCAAAAGTTTTTGAACACCAAGCCTGCATTTATTTGATCCAAAATACAGCAAAAGCGGTAATATTGTGAAATATTTTAACTATTTAAAATAACTACTTTCTCTTAATTTATTCCTGTGATCAATGCTGAATTTTCAGCATCATTACTGCAGTCTTCAGTGTCACATGATCCTTCAGAAATCATTCTAATATGCTGATTTGCTGTTTAGGAAACATTTGTTATTATTATTAATGCTTAAAAAAAATTGAGCAATTTGTTTTCAGGATTCTTTGATAAATAGAGAGATCGAACGATCGGCAATGGCATTTATCAGAAATAAAAAGTTTTGGTAACACACTATACCATTCAAATGCTTGGAGTCAGTATAATTTTTTAGTTTTTATGGTGGGGAAAAAAGTGATAGAAATTAATACTTTTAATTAGCAAGGATGCTTCAAATTGATCAAACGTGATGATAAATACATTTATAATGTTACAAAAACATTTAAAAAAAATGTCTATTTCAGATAAATGCTGTTCTTCTGAACTTTCTTTTCTTCAAAGAAACATGAAAAATTCTACTCTGCAGTTTTCAACATAATAATAATAATAATAAAAATAAATGTTTTTGAGCATCAAATCAGAATATTAGAATTATTTCTGAAGGATCATGTGACTGGAGTAATGATGTTAATTAAGCTTTGAAATCACAGGAATTAGGGCTGGGCGATTAATCGAAAAGTAATCGAAATCGACATTCAGAACCTATAATCGATCAAATTTTTCCAGGTCAATTATTTCAATTACTTTCCCTTTAAAAACACTACTGCGTGTGGAGTCACGTGACCCCGCTCCGTTACGTTGCGTTATTCCGCCGACATGTCGATGGAGAGCTTAAACAGTATTTATACAGTAAAAAGTATTTACAGGATATACAAGAGTAATTTTATTTAGAAGAGATACTGCTTATTTTCTACTTTTAATATTATTATTATTTTATAAATAATTTATTTTGTTTCCAAAAGTGCAAGTTATTTATTTTCACTAATTTAAGAAAAATGTGACTTTTCATTTTAAGCAATGTGTGCTTTAATTTCAGTTGTTCAACACTGATGTTCAATAAATAATCATAGATAGTAGATAGTGTGTGCACCCTTCATTCAAAAATCTCTCACTTGTAATATGTGCGCATATTTACTGTACAAAACTTGTCAGTGAACTATGAGGGCAAAAAAAATAAATATTATTTAAATATAATTAAATATAATTTTATTAATGAATAAAATAATCGTTCATTAATCGTAATCGGATTTAAAAAATGTTCAATTAATCGAGATTTTGATTTTAGGCCAAATCGCCCAGCCCTAACAGGAATAATTAAACTTATTTTAAATAAATGTAAATTATATGTTAAAATATATTCAAATCAAATTTTGAAACATTTTAAATAGTAAAAAAATTAAAATTTTATTTTTTTTACTGTAGTTTGGATCAAATAAATGCAGGCTTGGTGGGCAGAAGAGACTTCTTAAAAAACATTAAAAATCTTACTGTTCAAAAACTTCTAACTGCATTGTATCTGTTTGTATCTTTATCTGTTTTTGACTAGAGTGTATTTATATACGATTACTTAGTAATTATTTAAAATTTAATTTTATTTTTGTTTTATATATTAGGGTTTTATCTTTCTATTTAGCTTTAAATTTGTTTTTATTTTAGTTTTAGTATTATTAGTGGTTCAACCTAGTTATTTTTTTCAGTTAGTTTCCAGAACAGTTTTACAACATTTTAAATTGACCTTTCTTTCTTTCTTTCTTTCTTTCTTTCTTTCTTTCTTTCTTTCTTTCTTTAATATGTATTTTATGTATTTTATGTATTATACACTACCAGTCAAGATTTTTAACGTTTTTTAAAGAATTACCTTCTTCTCACCAAGCCTGCGTTTATTTGATCCAAAATACAGCAAAAGCAGTAATATTCTGAAATATTTTTACTATTTAAAACAACTACTTTCTCTTTGAATATTCAACTCTGCTGTTTTCAACAGTAAAACAGTAAAAATTCAGCTTTGAAATCACAGGATTAATTAAAAATATATTTATTTCTTTTTTTCCTCAGTTTTAGTTTTTTAATTTTTTAATGTTTTTTTTAAGTTTATCTTTATATATATACACACACATACATACATACATATATATATATATATATATATATATATATATATATATATATATAATTTTTTTTTCTTTCTTTTTTTTAAATGTTACATGTACTTACAGTAGTAATGGTAAATTCTGCATAATTACAGTAGAAACTAACCCTGTAGAACATGTAGTTCATTAATATTATTTAGTAGTTATTTGTGTAATTATACTGTAGCAACGTCATCTTAAAATAAACTGTAACCTTATTTTTAATTTGATCTCAGCTTCATTTCAGTTACCATTAACAACACTGTCTTGCACTGTATTTTTCTGACTTTTATATTTTTGTATGTCTTCCAGCATCCTGTTCTGTTGACCGAAGCGCCACTGAACCCCAGTAAAAATCGTGAACGGGCTGCAGAGGTTTTCTTCGAGACTTTCAATGTGCCGGCGCTGTTCATCTCCATGCAGGCAGTGCTCAGTTTGTGAGTTAATGGCTTTGAATTTCATTCTTCCTGATCTCTCACTTCCTATTCCTCTCTCATGCAAACACGTTTCCTGTCTGACAGATACGCCACAGGCCGAACCACAGGTGTGGTCCTGGACGCCGGTGATGGTGTGACACATGCCGTCCCCATATACGAGGGATTCGCCATTCCACATTCCATCATGCGCGTGGACATCGCCGGACGTGACGTCTCCCGTTACCTCCGCCTCCTCCTGCGCAAAGAAGGCTATGATTTCCACACTTCTGCAGAGTTTGAGGTCGTGCGCACCATCAAAGAGGTATGAGGCTCCACATCTGGTTTATACAACATGTTCCTTCTTGATGGAAATTATAATCTAGATAAATTATCACACGATTGAAAAAATGCTGTTTTGTTTTCCAGAGAGCCTGCTACCTTTCCCTCAACCCCCAGAAGGATGAAACTCTAGAAACTGAAAAAGCACAATACACACTCCCCGACGGAAGCACTCTAGATGTAAGATTGAGATTGCTTGGATATGTTAGTGTGTATGATCACACGGGCATAAAATTACACATTGTATCCTGATTTTATTGCCATTCATTGGAGGTTCAGTTTAGGTTCTTTCTGAAGTTAACATGAAATGCCATTCAGAACCATTGGAATAAAGTGCACTGATAACTCACTCATGATGGCACCAGAATTGTGTATTTAAAAAAGTAAATAGACTTTCACTTTGACTTGATGTGTTACTCACAGCTGTTTGTCTCCTGCAGATCGGCCCAGCGCGGTTCAGGGCTCCAGAGCTTCTCTTCAGGCCTGATCTGATTGGAGACGAGAGCGAGGGTATTCATGAGGTGCTGGCCTTCGCCATTCAGAAGTCAGACATGGATCTGCGACGCACACTCTTCTCTAACATAGTGCTGTCTGGCGGTTCAACGCTCCTCAAAGGTAGAGCTATAAGATCTGTCGAAAGCATCTTTCAGTTCTTCATCTAGTGACACAACTGAAACTCTATCTATGTTCCTTGCAGGTTTTGGAGACCGGTTGTTAAGTGAAGTGAAGAAACTTGCGCCCAAAGATGTTAAAATTAAGGTGACTGCGACAGCTAAGAAATTTTAGCTTGGTGTGAGAACTATGTGGTTTTAAATATTTATTTGTTGTCTTGTTTCAGATATCTGCACCACAGGAGAGACTTTATTCAACATGGATAGGGTAAGAACAAAGTATTTTTAGGTTTAATAGTAACAGTAAAGACATTTTAAATTTTACAAAATATTTATATGTGAAAATATTGTTCTTTTAAAGTTCATGTTCCTCAAAAAGAATCCTATAGAAATATCACTGTTTCAGTTTTTTTTTTCTTTTTAAGAAATTAACACTTTTATTCAGAAAGGATGCATTAGATAGATCAAAAGTAACAGTAAAGACATTTTTAATATTAAAAAAGATTAAAATTTAAAAATATTGTTATTTTAAGGTTCATGTTCCTCAGAAAGAATCCTAAAAAAAATCACTGTTTCAGGTTTTTTGTATTTTTTGTAAATTTTTTTTATTAATACTTTTATTCAGAAAGGATGCATTAGATTGATCAAAAGTAACAGCAAAGGTCTTTTAAATGTTACAAAAGATTTATATTTAAAAATTTTGTTATTTTAAGATTCATGTTCCTCAAAAAGAATCCTGGAAAATAAATATCACTCTTTCTTTTCTTTTTCTTTTTTTATTAATATTTTTATTGAGAAAGGATACATTAGATTGATCAAAAGTGACATTAAAGACATTTTTAATGTTGCAAAAATTTATATTTAAAATAAATATTGTTCTTTTAATATGTTCCTCAAAAGAAAAGAAACCTGAAAAAAATATCACTGTTTTAGTTTTTTTGTTGTTGTTGTTGTTGTTGTTGTTGTTGTTGTTTTTAAAGAAATGAATACTTTTATTCAGATAGTATGCATTTGATATACGACAGTGAAGACATTTTAATGGTCATGTTCCTCAAAAAGAATCCTGAAAAAAAATCACTCTTTCAGGGTTTTTGTTTTTTAAAGAAATAAATAATTTTATTTAGAAAGGATGCATTATATTGATCAAAAGGTTCAGTAAAGACATTTTTAATGTTACAAAATATTTATATTTAAAATAAATATTGTTCTTTTAAAGATCATGTTCCCTAAAAAGAATCCTGAAAAAAAAATAGCACCGTTTTAGGTTGTTGTTTTTTTAAAGGAATTAATACTTTTATTCAGAAAGGATGTATTAGATTGATCAAAAGTGACAGGCATTTTAATGTTACAAAATATTTATATTTAAAATAAATATTGTTCTTTTAAAATGTTTGACAACTGATTAAAATAAGTTTAAATTGAAGCACTAAAATAAGTTATATTTTAACTTAAAAATTACATTTAAAAACTAATAAAAAGTCAACTAAAATTTAACTGAAATAAAATTTTATATAAATAAAAATAGATAATCACATTACAGCAATAATTTCGTTTTAAAATAAAGTGAAATCAAATAATTTAAAATTTGTAATATTTCACAGTATTAATACTTTACTTTATTCTTCATCAAACAAATCCAGCCTTGATGAGTATGACAGACTTCTTTCAAAATATATATATATTTTTTTTTCATCCCCAAACTTTTAAATGTAAACTGTTTTTAAAAGTATTTTGGTATATTTTATGGTGTTTTTCATATGTTTTTTCCTTATTCTTTGTATAGTGGATCTATCCTGGCTTCACTCGACACCTTTAAGAAGATGTGGGTCTCCAAGAAGGAATACGAGGAAGACCGCGCCCGTGCCATCCACCGGAAAACATTCTAATGGGGTTTAAGGCCAGCGGCCTCCCTCATCTCTGCGGTTTCACATCCCTCTCCTCTCTCGCTTGGCCTCCCTCTGTTTCCCGCCCTTTTTCCCCCGCCTCCCGTCCTGACAGCAAAGCTGCCGGGTCTCCCATCCGCAGCTAAGGCATGCCTTCCGTGTCCCCTGCCCGCAGCTCTCGTTCGGGACACCCGACGAGTGCCACCGGGGCAGGATGCGACCGGGCATCCCTTGCCCGTTCCGCACCCATCAAACACCGAAAAAAAGGCTTTTCAGGGCATCAGTCAATACTGTTAACTATTGTTTCATTTAAAGCCAGCGCTTCAATTCAACGCTTAGATATTTATTACACTATTTACCCGGCCCTGTATGATATTGTCATATCTATTCTAATGGAACATGAAGGTGAATGTTTTACTCTGTTGTAAGAAAATTTCATTCCAAAACTGAAGAGATCGATCATTTTCTTTAAATGTCGCAGTTATCAGCGTAGTATTTTCATTCTTATTTGACGAGCGCGTGCGATAGACAAAGGCGTCGCTCACCACTACAAGAATTCACTGTAAAGGACACTACTGTGTTTCCTGTCTGTGTCCCTCCCCTTGACTGTCTCCAGGCTGAAACCACTTATTAGCTCAAGGGAACTAAATAATGTATACTGAAATACAAAGTACACGGTAGGTAGCTAGATTTATCGCTGCTTGAAATATCGACAAGTGTTATTATTAGTACACAGCACATTTTAACACGAAATTATCGGTTTATGGGGCGCTTCAAGGAACATTTTCGAGTTGTTTACTGTCTTTTGGTTGAAATGTTGCTCTTAGAATTATGTTTGTCAGCTTTAAGTTGTAAAGCATAATTGTTACCGCACAAACATTGACTTGATGCGAACATTAGCCCTTTCGAGTTGTGTTTTCCCATGGTCCTCATATTGTTAGCTTGAGAACCTGAGCTCTTGACTGAAGCTTTAATGAAGTCGTCCAGTGAGTTTTACGTGCCCATAAAAGACGTCTCATTCGATGTAAATTCAGACTCTCCCCATATTCCAGATTAGTGCATGAAATCAACAGAACGACTGAGATTGAGTGTTATTTCATTGTAAATCTCATCGGCTTGGACATTGAAGGCAGAGGGTGGCCGAAATGGATTTAGAAGCTCTTCTGGCACTAGTATTTCCGTAGTGTTTGTTGAAAGAGAGCTGCTGTCTAATGGGATGATGGGGTTGCAGGGTTGCGTTTAAGTCCAGTTTGTCCAACCTAAGACTCGCCTTACTCCAGTGTCGCCATTGGAAAGTCAGAGCATCTTGGTTGTCTTTTCTTTTTAAAGATAGAAATATCATCATAAGCCTTGTGTACAGTGGATTGCTATTCAAACTGTTAAAAAAAGAACAAAAACAAAAAATAAACGACAAAAAGGACTAAAATGTACAAACCTGTTTCTTCAATTGTTGCTTTTTCTTTTAATTTTGTAAATTCAGTATGATAAATAAATTAATGCTGTCTGAAATTAGCTTCTGTGTGCGTTATATAAACACGAACAGCAGTGTAAGTCCTTGTCTGCTTGTTGCTGATGTTGTTAACGGTGGTTTTCAAAACTGCTGAAGTTTTGTCACATTTACAGTGGCTTGTGAAAGTATTCATACCCGTCACATTTTATGTTGCTGCCTTATGTTAAAATGCTTTAAATTACACACCATGCACTATAATGGCAAAGCAAAAAACAGGTTTTTAAAATCATTGCAAATTTATTAAAAAATAAACTTAAATGGTTTCATTGCATAAGTATTCAAACCCTTATCTGGAGCAGTTGAAATTTAGCTCAGGAGCATTCATATTGCTTGTAGATGTTACTACACTTCAAATGACGTTAACCTGTGGCAAATTCATTGGATGGGTATGATTTGGAAAGGCGCACATGTTTTATTAAAAGGTCTAACAGCTGAAAATGCACATTAGAGCAAAAACCAAGTCCTGAGGTTAAAAAACTGCCTGTAGAGCTCAGAGACAGGATTGCATCAAGCCACACATCTGGGGAAGATTTAGAAAAAAATCTGCTGCATTGAAGGTTCACAAAAGCATGTAGTCTCCATTACCCTTTACTGAAGAAGTTTGAAACAACCAGGACTCTTCCTAGAGCTGGCTTCCTGGCCAAACTTAGCAATTGATGGAGAAGGGCCTTGGCTAGAGTGGTGAACAAGAACAAGAACATAGTCACTCTAGTTGAGCTCCATGATATGTGGAAACTTACAGAAGGACAAACATCACTGCTACACTCCACCAATCTGGGTTTCATGTTGGTGTGGCAAGACTCAATCCTCTCCTCAGTGAAGACACATGAAAACACACTTGGAATTTGCAAAAAACTATCTAAAGGACCCTCAGACTGTGAGAAACGAGATACTCTGGTCTGATGAACCTCAATTCCAAGCATCATGTTTGATGGAATCCACGCACTGTTTATCTCCAGCACAGCAGCATCCCAAAAGTAAATGTGCTGGTAGCAGCCTCATGCTGTGGGTTTGTTTTGCAGTGGCAGGGACTGAGGGACTCTTCAGAGTAGAAGAAAATGCACCAAAATTATGAGATAGACTTAATGAAAACCTAGTTCAGGGCATTCAGAACTGGGCAGAAGGTTTACCTTCCAACAGGACAATGACCCTAAGCACACAGCAAGAGTGGCTTATAGATAACTGTGAATGTCCTTGAGTGGCCCAGCCACAGCCTGGGCTTGAACCTTATAAAACATTTCTGGAGAAATCTGAAAATGTCTGCCAGCCCCCATCCAAGCCGACAGAGCTTAAAAGGTGAAGAGGTGAGGTGAAGAATGGCAGATAATTGACGAAATATTGCATATCCATCATATCCATAAAACTTAAGGCTATAAAGGTGCTTCAGCTACCCAGCCAACATTTGTATGTGGGGCCCATGTTAATGGCCCACATGAATTTCATATTGGATTGCACTTGCCACTAAGTGGGACCCAACTGGGCAACATGCGCAAGACCCATCTATTGAGTTTTTAGCTGAAATTCATTTTTTCTTTTGTCATTATGGTGCATGGAGTGTAGATTGATGTGGGGGAAAAGTAATTTAAAACAGTTTAACATACGTCTACTTTTGGTATGGCAAGATGTCTTAAAATGTATTTATTTTTTTAACTTTTAAAAACTTAGATCACATTATTAAATTACCTTTTGACTTTATGAATACGCATAAATGACAGCTTAATGATTTTTTTTTTTTTTTTTACATTTATTCATCCAAAAGGAAGGTAACACCAGTGACAGTAACACCAGTGACAATTTTCATGAAAAATTGCATTTTACAAAATGGCTGCTGCTAGTTATCAAACCACATGTTGTCAATCATGGTATACTTACTAAATTAAGTAGTTTTATCCATTTGTACTCTATTTTTTTACAATTCCCTGACAATAAAGTAGGTCACACCAGTGACGTCAGCTAAAAGCTTCATATGAAATCAGGAGATGAATGAGAAAACTTATGATAATTGAAAAGAGACAGTGGACTTAACACGGGCCTGTCTTAATAGATCTTCAGGAAATAGGAAGGAGGAAGTCGAGTGATGTCATCAGATTTTTTTATTCCGAAATAAAAGACTTTTGTCAAACGGTAACACCAGTGACCACTTCAGGAGACCACTTCTTTATATATTATTTAATATTGTTTGTTTGTTTGTTTGTTTTATGCCATTTACATGATATATTTGACAGTTATGAATAGACTTTTGTATTTTAAATTGTTGAAAATCCTGTTTTTGACCTTAAAATAAAGCACTTTCCCTCTGTACATGGCTTTGGGGACAAGCAGTTTTGTGGTACTTGGAAGTCTATATAATTAATAAAAAAAAAAAACAATGCCACGTTGATGGCTTAGGAAGGTGTAATTGTTTAAATAACATATTTAAATGTAACCTTAATGTGTATTTCAATTTTCAAAAGTCTAGGGACAGAAAAAGTGGACGTTTCTGTAGAATGACCCAAAAAATAAAGGGATTTGAATACTTTCGCAAGGCACTGTAGTCGGTGTGACTTTGTAATACACCAAAAACTCATATATGTTTTTTAAATGTAAGTCTAGAGGTCTCTAAATCTATTATATTAGTAACAAGAGTTAATTTACTATTTTATAGAGAGTTTGCATAACATGTGTTCTTGATGGCTAAGAAAGCCTCATACCATTCTCTCATTCAAAGACTTATTGGAGACGTTTAAACACACAAAAAATACCATCTGTTAAATAAATTCCGCCAGACGTACAAATAGAAATAAAACGATTATCAAATACACCAAGAAATAGCAAACGGCATTGATTCGGCCATTATGACTAGCGAAGTGAAAAGTAACAAGTGTCACGTGACTACGTCACTGTTGTGTTGCTTTACAAGCGATCTTGTCCATAATTTTTTATTAAATAACGACATGAGAGAAATATAAGTATCCACTAAAATGTAAATCCACAGTATGGAAAAACCAAAACAATTATTTATTTCCATTGTGCCTGCCCTGTCCAATCATAGACGATTTTCTATCTTTTAACCCCGCCCACCACTGTGCCCTGTTGTTCGACTCCGTTGTCTACCGCGGCGCGCTCTATTTTCAAAGTCTCTGATTGGCTGCGGTAATGACGGAAGTAAACAGTCTTGTGCTATAGTCGGAAATGCTTTGATGATTTACAATAACGTGGAGTTTGAAAACAATAAAAATAGACACTGAAGAGTCACATTACAACCTCGGATATGAGAAGGGTCACGCTGTTTGTAAATGGAACCTCACACAATGGCAAGGTGAGTGTG
The DNA here is from genome assembly GCF_049309525.1 of Garra rufa. Taxonomy (NCBI): domain Eukaryota; kingdom Metazoa; phylum Chordata; class Actinopteri; order Cypriniformes; family Cyprinidae; genus Garra; species Garra rufa. The sequence continues at coordinate 8,817,055 of NC_133383.1, read as the reverse complement.
TTTTGTTATCTATTGTCTTGCTAATATATCATTAAAGACATGTTTGTTGAATAAATAGCACGTTGTTGCTCCTTTCATGACTTTTAAATCAGGTGGTGGCAGTTTATGGAACTCTAGCTGATCTACTGTCAGTAGCAAGCACAAAATTTGGAATAAAAGCTTCCAATATATACAATGGGAAAGGAGGTCTTATTGATGATATAGCCCTCATCAGGTAAGAACAATAACTAGTTCTTTTGTGTATCAAACGTGTATTGTGTACATTATCATAAACATAAAACATTGGTGTTTCTCTGGTACAGGGATGATGATGTCTTGTATATATCGGAAGGAGATTCTTTTGTTGGTAAGTTTTGACATTATACTATAATACTTGGATTTGGTGTGTGCTTCCCAGTGGCTTTAATCAGTCTTAATTTATTAATGTACTACAGATCCACCAAATAACCTAGAGAGTCCACATGAGTTTCATTCCTGGGCACACACAGATTGGATAACACTCAATGTGGGAGGCAGACGGTTCACAACCACACGGTAATGTCAGCAGATCACACTAATATCATGTATATCAACTGTAATCCATCATCTAAACCATCATAAACTACCTTTTTTTGCATTATTTTCAAATATTTCATTCTCGTTGTCATATTGTGAAATAATATATATGATTTAAATGTAATGAAGTTAAATATACATTTTTATGTAAATAATAGTACAATTGATCAATATAAATAATATATAAATTAACAATTAACAAATATTATTTTTATTTGATAATATTTGTTGACATGCCTAATTAATTAATTAGGCTGATTTAAATAAAAACATTGTATTTAAAAAATATTTTACTTATTACGGTGTTGAACGGAATTAATAATTATTAATGAAAGTAATAGGAATTTATAAAAATTACATTAAAATTTCAACGTTTTTTGTTTTATTTTTGCATTGAAATGTACAAAAAAGTGAATTTGATTAAAAAATAATTTTTAAAATAATAAAAAAAAAAAAAATTTTGTTTATGTATATGTACATACAATCAAATTTATTATAGTTAGATATAATTCAGTTTATTTTTATTTTACTTTTTGTCCAAGGCCCTCAATTAAGTTTAATTTTTGGCCCTTTGTATTAAAAAAATACAATAAAGGAAATTTGAGTTCACAACCACACATTGATGTCAAAATAGATCACACTAGTCTCATTAACTGTAATCCATATTCTAAACCATCATCATCAATCTTTTTTTGGCATTATTTTCATGACAAGTAAACACAAATATTTTTATTATTATTATTATATTGTGAAATAATATATATGACTTAAATGTAATTATTTAAATATGCATTTTTATGTAAATAATAGTAAAATTGATCAATATAAATAATAAATGAATTATTACAAATAATATTTTTATTTGATAATATTTAATAATATTACTTAATTATGCTGAATTATTTTAATAAGAAGTGAAGTGATAATCATTGATGAAAAGTATAGGAATTTTTAAAAATGGCATTAACATTTAAATTTTTTTTATATTTTATGTTTGCATTGAAATGTAAAAAAACAAGTACATTTTGATTTTAAAAAATCATATTAAAAATAAAAAATCCATAATCTAAACCATCATAATCAACCTTTTTTTGGCATTATTTTCAGGACAAGTAAGCACAAATATTTTATTCTCATTACTATATTGATACTATATTACTATATTAATAAATGATATGATTTAAAGGTAACTATTAAATGTTTATGTAAATAATAGGAAAATGTATGAATATAAATAACAAATAAATTATTACAAATAATATTTTTATTTGATAATTTTAGTTAACATGTCTAATTTATTATGCTGATTTAAAAAAAAAAAAAAAATCTTATTACGGTGTTGAACGGCACTAATAATCATTGATGAAAGTTATAGGAATTATTAAAAATTGCATTAACAATTACACATTTTTTTGTTTTATTTTTGCGTTGAAATGTAAAAAAAATATCTAAGTGAAATTGATTTTTGTTTATGTACATTACAAAATTTAATACATTACAATTTAATATAGTTAGATAAAATGCAGAATTTACTTTTTGCCCAGAGCCCTCAGTCAAGTTCAATTGGCCCTTTGTATTAAAAAATTTACAATAAAGGGAATTTTGGGGGAAAGGTGCCCAAATTGATGCAAAATATAATTTATATTTTGTTTCTTAAATGAATTTAATGTTTTTGAAACAATCATCCATTCCATCAATTTACTCCAAAGTTGTACTGTGTGATAAATCTAACATTTCAACACTTTTCTGTGGTTGTTAGGAGTACATTGGTCAAAGAACCGGAGAGCATGTTGGCTCACATGTTCAGAGACAAAGGTGAGGACCGAACTGATAATTTTTCCAGCTAATGTTCAAAACATAATTTGTTTTGTGTATGTGCTGCCTTACTGCTTTTATTCATACTGCACTTATTCTTTTGACATTTCCTTGCAGACGTTTGGGGAAACAAACAGGACGAGCAAGGGGCGTATCTCATCGATCGGAGTCCAGATTACTTTGAGCCCATATTAAATTACTTGAGACACGGACAGCTCATAATCAATGACGGCATCAATCTGCTGGGTAAGACTAGAGACATTTTGAGTACCAGAGTACCATTTTGTAGCATTTTTTGTTTCTTAATGGTTGTTACTGAAAACCAGCATAGTTTAGTTTTCCATGAGCATTTTCCTCAATCTTTCTGATGTATATACTGCTTTTAGTACTGTACCTTTACATTTTTGTGTGTGTTTCTAACTTCCATTCTAATATGTGACCCTGGACCACAAAACCAGTCATAAGGTTAAATTTTACAAAACTGGGATATATACATCACATGAAAGCTCAATAAATAAGCTTTCTATTGATGTACGGTTTGTTAGGATAGGACAATATTTGGCTGAGATACATCTGTTTGAAAATCTGGAATCTGAGGGTGCAAAAAAATCTAAATACTGAGAAAATCACCTTTAAAGTTCTCCAAATCAAGTTCTTAACAATGCATATTACTAATCAAAAATTACATTTTGATATATTTATAGTAGGAATTTTACAAAAAAATCTTCATGGAACATGATCTTTACTTAATATCCTGATGATTTTTGGCATAAAAGAAAAATCCATAATTTTGACCCATACAATGTATTTTTGGCTATTGCTACAAATATACCCCAGCGACTTAAGACTGGTTTTGTGGTCCAGGGTCACATATGTAATGAGCTCTGTTATGATTGGCTTAGCTCTTTGCATATGTAATGAGTACATATGGAATGTTATTTAATGCAGGTGTGCTTGAAGAAGCTCGTTTCTTTGGAATCGAACGTCTTGCTGAGCAGCTTGAAGGTGTTATTAAGGTGAAAAAAAAAACATGCTAACGAAGTTATATAAGGGTGAAAAAGTGTAACAATAACAGTGATGGCTGTTCATCCTGTTTCAGAATTCCCAGCCTCCTGAAGATCACTCGCCCATCTCCCGCAAAGAGTTTGTGCGTTTTCTGCTTGCCACACCGACTAAATCTGAACTTAGATGTCAGGTAGGAAGCAAATATTTGTACTGATTCATTTATTGTATTGTGCATTTTTTTAATGTGAGCTGTTTTTCCTAGGGCCTGAATTTCAGTGGAGCGGATCTTTCTCGTCTCGACCTGCGTTACATCAACTTCAAGATGGCCAACCTCAGCCGCTGTAACCTCACACACGCCAACCTCTGTGGTACCAACCTGGAAAGAGCAGACCTCTCCAGTGCCAATCTGGACGTAAGGATGTACCTGTCATAATTCACCCCAAAATCACAAGAAAAAAATTAAAAATAATATTTTTCTTAAAGAAAATTAGACCTGTATTTTGTGCTGTGGGCATCCCAAGTTCAAATCCCGGCTCAAGGACCTTTCCTTTTCCTGCCCGCTCTCTGTCTTCCACTTCCTGTTTCCTCTAGACTGTCCTCTCATGATAGAGTCAAAAACGCTCAAAAGAAAATTAGACCTATTTTTTTTGGTCATGAAGATTGATTGATTTGATTTGATTTGATTTAATTAAGTTTAATTATTTATTTATTTTTTACATTATTTTAATTAACGGAAGCAAATTTGGTTTTTAAATAATAGTTAAAACATTTACACTACTGTGTAAAAGTTTGAGATTTATTTGAACAAAATAATAAATATGTAATTAAATATATTTTAAAATGTATTTTTCCCTGAGATGGCAAAGCTTGATTCTAAGAATTAATTCTTAATTGTAAGACTTTAAAAAAAAAAAAAGATCAATGTTAAAAATAGTTTTGCAGCTTAATATTTTTGCGAAAACTGCGATACATTTTTTTTTCATGATTCGTTAAGGAATCTTTGATTGATTTTTATTTATTTATTTAATTTCATTTCATTTCATTTCATTTTTTTTATTTTTATTTAATTTAATTAAATTTTTTACATTATTTTATTTAAAGTAAGCAAGATTTCATTACTGTATTGTGAAATAAAAGTTATGTTATTTAAGTTTGTTTTTTAATTTTTTTTTTTTTTTTTTTTAAATATTTACACTATTATATAAATGTTTGGAATCTATTTGAATATCAAAAATATTCTTTAAAGGAACACTCCACTTTTTTTGGAAATAGGCTCATTCTCCGACTCCCCCCGAGTTAATAAGTTGAGTTTTACCGTTTTGAAATCCATTCAGCCGTTCTCCTGTTCTGGCGATATCACTTTTAGCATAGCTTAGCATAGATCATTGAATCGTATTAGACCAATAGCATCACGTTCAAAAATGACCAACGAGTTTCCATATTTGTTGTATTTAAAACTTGACTCTTCTGTAGTTATATCGTGTACTAAGACCGGTGGAAATGCAAAGCTTCAATTTTCTAGGCTGATAAGATTAGGAACTACACTCCCATTCCGGCGTAATAGTCAAGGAAGTTTGCTGCCGTAATAAGGCTGAAGCAGGCGGAGTAATACCACGCAGCACATGTGCAAATGCTAAACTAGCTGGGAACTAATTTCTGATAATACTCCGCCTGCTTCGGCCATATTACGGCAGCAAACTTCCTTGACTATTACGCCGGAATGGGAGTGTAGTTCCTAATCTTATCAGCCTAGAAACTCGCAGCTTTGCATTTCCACCGGTCTTAGTACATGATATAACTACAGAAGAGTCAAGTTTTAAATAGGACAAATATGGAAACTCGTTGGTCATTTTTGAACGTGATGCTATTGGTCTAATAGGATTCAATGATCTATGCTAAGCTATGCTAAAAGTGATATCGCCAGAACAGGAGAACGGCTGAATGGATTTCAAAACGGTAAAACTCAACTTATTAACTCGGGGGGAGTTGGAGAATGTGCCTATTTCCAAAAATAGTGGAGTGTTCCTTTAAGGAATCTTTGATTTATTTTAATTTTATTTAATTTTATTATCTAATTTCATTTTGTACATTATTTTAATTAAAGTTAGCAAGATCTCATTATTGTAATGTGAAATAAAAGTTATGTTATTTAAATATGATTTTTAAATAATAGTTAAAATATTTACACTACTGTGTAAAATGTATGATTTAAACTGATTTATTTAATCCAAAATATATAATTTAATATATTTTTAAATGTTTTTTTTTTTTTTACCTGAGATAGCAAAGCTTAATTCTAAGAATTAATTAATATCTTTAATTAATTCAATCTTTGAGTTTAATTCTAAGAATTAATTCATTTATTAAAGTTTATTTTTACATTATTTTAATTAAATTAAGCAAGATCTCATTACTGTATTGTGAAATAAAATTTCTATTATTTAAATTTGGGCTTTAAATAATGTTTAAAATATGTCAAAGTTTGGGATGTATTTGGTCAAAAATATATATTTTAAAATGCATTTTATTCTAAAGGTGGCAAAGCTTATTTAAAAGAATTAATTACTAATTCTAAAAATATATTGGATTAAATAAAATATTTTATTTGTAACATAAATTTCTTCACTGTGATGTTTAATCAATTTAATGCGTCTGACAAATCATAAAAAAAAAATTACTGACGTCAAACCTTTGAACAGTAGTGTATTTTTCATGGTATGTGTTGTCATGCCTTTAAATTATTTTAAAAATAATTGTATTACAAAAATATTCTACTATATTACAGTATATCAATTCAAGTTGAAAATCTAATAGGAAAGGAAAATAATCTCACAAAATATTCCATTAATATTGAAAGGCTTGATTGTACTAATGCAAAATAGTATTTATTTTTATTTATATTTTTGTCGTTTCTGTCTCATTCACCCACACACACTCGCTGCTTCCTTTCGTTGTAGCATTTTATGTCTATCTGTGGCACTGATTTGGTCTTTTTTGGTGTTTTCCAGGGTGCTAATTTACAGGGCGTGAAAATGCTTTGCACCAATGCAGAAGGGGCATCTCTCAAAGGCTGTAATTTTGAAGATCCCGCAGGACTTAAAGCAAATCTAGAGGGTAAAAAGAGCATACTTGACTTCTAAACTGCTTCTCCTGAATCTCATATTCCCAGTACACAACACCTGTAATTTCCTCACAGGAGCCAATCTGAAAGGGGTGGACATGGAGGGCAGTCAGATGACGGGTATAAACCTCCGCGTGGCCACGCTGAAGAACGCCAAACTCAAGAACTGTAACTTGCGGGGGGCCACGCTGGCAGGAACTGATCTGGAGGTGAGCAAACATCAGTTTTATTTCAGAATCAGAATTTGTTTCATGGTTTGTGTTTTTCACAATTTTTTTTTGTCAAACAGAACTGTGATCTCTCTGGCTGTGACCTTCAGGAAGCAAACCTGCGGGGGTCCAACGTAAAAGGGGCCATTTTCGAGGAGATGCTGACACCGCTGCACATGTCACAAAGTGTCAGATAGCCTCCTTCAGTAAAACAGTGGCCTCTTCGAAGAGCAGCTTTAATTAAAAACCTACCTGCAAACGTAATGACTGTCATGTGACCTTGGCCTGTTGATGTTATCTGTTTGTCTACTTTTGCCTCAAATCATTTATTTCGATGATTTGCATTATTGTGGATGGTCTTTGCTACATTTCTCAACGCAAGATATGTATTTTTTGTAACTTGACTTGCAATTTTCTGCATTGCATTGTGTATTTGTGCCGAGCTTCTATATGCGTCACTGCTGGTCTGTGAACTGAACGTCTGATATTTGTGTTTTTGCATCTGATTCTGATTTAGGAATGTGGCTGTTCTGCGAATGTGCAATTTTATACCTTTTCATACATGCTGATTTTACACTGTTTTGCTCGTTTTACTCTTAACGTGGCTTTTTCTGGACTGTGCTGCATGCAGAAGGGAAAACATCCACTAGAAACTGCTAGTTTAATGTCACCAGCCCTGTTGAGATCTTATAAAGTTAAACACTGGAGACTGAAAGGACTTTTATGCTTTTTATTTTTCCAATCCCAAATGCAGTGCGTTGTTTCAGAACAGACAGTTCATTGGCAACATAATTTTTATTATACTACCATAATTATTTAGCACATGCTGTATAGTTTGTAGATTGTTTTGGGTGTTTTGTATTTTTTTTCATGACAAGCACAGATATTTTATTTTAATCTCATTATTCTAATGTGAAATAAAAAATTATGTATAGGGTTATAATTGTTGTTAACTAAAGTTAAAACTACAACTAAAACCATTAAGCAAACCATTTCAAGCACCATGTTTTGTTACCTATAAAACATTAACTGAAAATAAACTAAAATAATAAAATAAAACAAAACAAATTAAATAAAATAAATAAATAAATAGAATTTAAAAAGTAAACATTTTATTTCAGGCATTATAAATAATAAATAAATTAACAAAATAAAATAATAAAATTAAAATGGAAAATCAAATAAAAAATTAAATCAAATAATATAAAAATTTAAAACAACAATACAATTTTAAAAATAATAATAAAATAAATTAAGTTAAATAAAATTAAATATTTTATTTCAGGGAGTTGCCAAGGCATTAAAGATAATTAATAATAAAGAATAAAATTTAAAACAAAAAATACTAAAGAAAAAAAAATAGGCTGCCAAGGCATTATAAATAATAATTAAATAAACAATAAAATGAAATTGCCAAGTTGCCAAGGCATAATTTAAAAAAATGTAAATAAAATAATAAATTTTAAATAAAATTTTATAAAAAAGTAAACATTTTATTACAGCTAGTTGCCAATGCATTATAAATAATGCAATAAAAAATAAATAAATTAAATTAAATTAAATTAAAAAGTAAATATTTTATTTCAGCTAGTTGCTAGGGCATTATTTCTCATTTTCTTTTGGTTTAACTTGAAGCACTAGAATTACTAGAACTATAATTCGAACTAAAAAAAAAAGAATAATAATAACAACTATATAGTCACTATATGACAAACTTTAATTAAAATTAAAGTGAAAACATAACATATAATAAAAAAATATTATTTACTATTATATTATTAACTAAAATATTTACTATAATACTATATCCATAATATAATAATACTGATTATTTAAATTACATAAAAATATTTATGGTATTTGTTGTCGTGACTTAAAATATGCTAATTTAAATAAAAAAAAAACATTGCATTGCAATTGTATAACATCAAATAAAATGTATAAGCTATATGCTAATCATTACTGAGAAGAATTAATAAATAAAAAAGGAAAATGTTTAAATGCATTACATTGGTAAGGGAAATGTGGTTATGTCATTCAAATCTGTTAATAGTCTTGTTTGACGTTTTTCATCATTTGAATCACGTGTTATGAAGTGTATAGATAGATAAGAAAAATTATTATTTTTGTTTCAATAAATGATAACGTCAAATTATTAATATGAAATATATGTTTAATTTCTTAGTGTATGTTATTTATTAGTCATAAAAACAATCGTTGTTATCATCATGATGCTTGTACAAATATACTGTCAGGACATCAAGCCGCCAGCAGGGGCAGCATTGTCTCTACAACAACATCACGCAGAAAGTGTGTTGATGAGACGTGTTGCCATCCACACCTTCTGGGAAAAGTTTCAGCTCATCCATGACGGTCAGTAGCTCATCACAGCAGATAAGTACTGTAGCAGACCGTGAAATCTGTTCACCAGGATGCGCTGCCACAGTGATTGATTGGACCTGAGTGTGTGGAAAAACCATCTACAGAAGCAGATGAGCGCTGCTGCTGCTGCCTCATGTCCCTGTGGTAGTAAACATCTGCCCGGCAATTTGGTAGAACTATTATTTACACATGTGCAACACTGTGAGAGATGCCAATTTACATGAATACGTTTATAATCTTCATACTAATTACAATAGTTACGGATGGACGAGCCAAATCACCGCGAATTCCATATCAATGCGCCATGTTAAATTGAAGTCAACCGTAAACAGTCGACAGCTAACGAACTAGATTGCTTGGCGGAGGAATTGATTATTAGTGTTCATAAACAATACAATTAAATATTTTATTTGATATATAAATACTTCTGATTAGTACCTAACAACTCCATTTAAAGAAACAGTTCTGCCAGTACTCACCTTAATGTTGTCCCATACTGTATTTTTCAAGAAAATCTTCTGCAAGTGAATAAGGACCAGGTCAACTTCCAAAATGACTAAAACTGTACCATTAAGCTAGTCCATATAACTCGTGGACCATATTTAAAGTATTCTGTAGTCAAACGACTACTTTTAAGGCACTTTTTCGTCCATATTATTAAGACAGCATTTGGTTAGGTTAATTGGACATGTACTGTGGTAATTCCATGGTATTTTTTGAGTGCTGCAGGGATGATGTGTTTATATAGGTCAAAACCTGGAAATGACTTAGCATTTTAGCATCCCAGTCGATGGGTTTTTGGTTAAGTCAGTGGTTAACAAAAGGTCAAGACATCTTACATTTTTTTTCTTTGACGTAAAATTCAGCAGTAATACTCCTTTTTAAAGCTTTTGCTTGTCTTGAAAATTGCAAACAAGTGCCTAAATGGGCCTACTGAGGTCTTATGTATCTTACAATTGTGACTATTTTTTCCCTGCAATTCTTACTTTTTCTTGCAATTGTGACTTTTTTTTCTCACAATTTTAAGAGATTTAAATGCGCAATTCTGAGAAACAAAGTCACAATTGCGAGATATAAACGTGCAGTTCTGAGAAAAAAAGACAATTGCTAGATTTTAACTCGAAATTCAGATAAGAAAGTCACAGTTGCTGGATTTAAACTTGCAATTCTGAGGGAAAAGTCACAACTGAGAGATATAAACTCACAATTGTGAGATATAAACTCAATATTTAAGCTCGCAATTCTGAGAAAAAAAGGTCAGATTGTAAGATTTAAACTCACAATTCTAATAAAAATGTCACAATTGCGAGATATAAACTCAATATTTAAGCTCGCAATTCTGAGAAAAAAAAGCACAAATACAAGATTGAAACTTGCAATTCTGAAAAAAGTCACAATTGCGATATATAAACGTGCAATTCGGCAAAAAAAAAGACAGTTGAGAGATTTGAACCCACAATTCTAAAAAAAATCACAACTGAGAGATTTAAACTCACAATTCTGAGAAAAAAAGTCACATTTGAGAGATTTAAACTTTTCTAATTGTGAGAAAAAAAAAGTCAATTGCAAGATTTAAACTTGCAATTCTGAGAAAAAGTCACAATTGAGAGATAAACGCGCAATTCTGAGAAAAAAGTTACAATTATGAGATTTAAACACAATTCTAAGGGAAAAAGTCACAACTGTGATATTTAAGCTCACTATTCTAAAAAAAATTGCTAGATATAAACTCGCAATTTTGAGAAAAAAAAATCACAGTTGAGAGATTTAAACTCGCAATTCTGAGAAAAAAGTCACAGTTTTTTTCCCCCACAGTTTTACACTGTTTTAATTGAATAAATAAAATAGAAAATTGTATAGAGGATAACATTTATATAAATAAAGAAATTTCACACATATGTAAGTAAAAATGCAGACAAGTGCCTAAGTAAGCCTACAAAGGTCATCAAGGTTATTAAAGGTGCCATAGAATGCATTGATACAATATTTTAAATTGTTCTCTGATATCTACATAGAAGGTATATGGCGTAGGAAAGAGCAAAAATTCTCCAGAAACTGTTTTACAGGTCTATTTACAACCTTGTCCCTAGAATAAAATGGTCTGTTATTACCTTATTTGGAAGGTTCATGAATAATAATGATGAGCTCTGCTATGATTGGCTGTTTCACAGAGCGGCTCATTTCAGTAGCTCGCACATGGAGGAAAATATATATTTAATCACAGAGCCCGAGCTGCTATTAATATGCAGGTCATTGAAACTGCCGTTTTGAATGCAGGATCATTTTACCTTTACTTTGCAACCGCACGTGCTCTGTGTAACTTTATACTACAGCGGCAGTACTTACCACATATTTTACAAGTTTAGATGCTTGTTAGTGATGCTCAGGATCTGTGAATCATTCGCCATCGTCCGTGCAGTCATCTCTCCTTACTCTGTTTATGTGGTAAGTGAAATCTTATGTACTGCAATGTAACAGGCTACTGCTAGCAAGAAGCTAACCGTGTCCCTTTAGTGACTCGCCTTAATTTAGTAGAACGCCTTATTTGTTTTCCTTGCATTTCTGAGTACAGACACCAACCCATCCCTGCACTTAACATCCGCTGCACAACCTGGAACATAACATTTATTCCCATGATCTGCCATTTTCGCTATTGTCCTCGCTTTGATTTTTTTTTCACAATAGCCTAGCTGCAGAACTTCTGATGATTTGGCAATGCAAATATTGGGACGTGACTATTAATGATCGCGACTATAACATCATAGTCTGTATTATGTTAGAATTGGCCTATTTTTGAGTGGTCTTTTGCAAACACCAGACTTATATAAGAAGGAGGAAACAGTGGTTCACAGTAGAGACTCATGGTATGTCATGTCCATGTACTGAACTGTTATTATTCAACTATGCCAAGGTAAATACAGTTTTCCATTCTATGGCTCCTTTAAAGGAGAACTCCGGTGTGATTTTGACCTAAAGTGTATTGAATCATGATACTGAGTGTGAACGTACCTTGCATATCTCATCTCGGTTTGTGTCCAGCTGTCCGAAATCTGGGGTCAGTTAGCCGATGCTCACAACAGGTTGTCAATGAGAGTCAACAGGGCATCGGAATAGCCATGTAAATAAATCACTGTTTTACGCCATTTACGAGGCACAAAGTAGCTCCAAACTTCATTGGTAGACTTCCAAGGGCCCTGACATTTAAAACGAGACATTGAGAACTCAGAAAAAGCACCGGTAGTTTATTTACAAGAAGATTTATACAGACAGTACCTGGAAGATAAAATCCGGTCGCCGCCATCTTGAACTTAGTCACGATAAGTCGAGTGTCGAGCACCAAGGAATTTATCAGGTTATCAACTTATCAGGTTGTAGTTTCCTTCGTGCTCGACACTCGACTTATCGTGACTAAATTTAAGATGGCGGCGACCGGTCTGTTCCTGGTGGAAAATGTCTGTATAAATCTACTTGTAAATAAACTACCGGTGCTTTTTCTGAGTTCTCAATGTCTCGTTTTAAATGTCAGGGCCCTTGGAAGTCTACCAATGAAGTGTGGAGCTACTTTGTGCCTCGTAAATGGCGTAAAACAGTGATTTATTTACATGGCTATTCCGATGCCCTGTTGACTCTCATTGACAACCTGTTGTGAGCATCGGCTAACTGACTCCAGATTTCGGACAGCTGGACACAAACCGAGATGAGATATGCAAGGTACGTTCACACTCGGTATCATGATTCAATACACTTTAGGTCAAAATCACACCGGAGTTCTCCTTTAAGCATCAACACACCAAACAGGTTAACTGAAAGACTTGTCAGAAGCTTAATGGTAGTGATGTAGAAGTCATAAGACTGTGTTGTAGGCTGTTTACTTCAGGCGATTGTATTTAGGCTTCAACATACATAAAAGTTGTGTTCATTTGAGGAGAGTTTTTTTTTTGCAGTCATCTGAAAGTCAATGGAAAAATCCTGTTGGGGTTTTGTCAAGAGAACCATGGTGATGCTAACTTTGGTTTGGCCTACAAACATACGTCATTGCTGCAGCAATGAAATATGAATATGGTAATCATTCAGCCAGCTCAGCTGTTATTTCAGGTGCTTCACTTTTGGGAAACTTGAGTGACGTTTTGTTTGGACTAGATAAGTCATTGATATTGTGGTTTTAGGTTTGGATTCGGATTTTTGCAAGTTATTTTAACGCCATTTTTTTCCAGTGAACTTCAAAGAAGTGAGAGGAAAATCCTGCATTTTGTAGTTAAGTTATCACTGCAGTGTTTTTACTTGCACTTCCAGTCACATTGCACTTGTGAATCTTGAAGACTCATTTGCGGCTCAAATATTTTCTTTGGCTTTCCGACTAAAGTCGCGACCTCAGAAATGGCGCACGGTCAGCCGTTCCTGTTTTTAAAAGCGCCCACACGTTCACCTCCTCTCTTCCATTCCCTCAGTGTCGTGTGTGTGAAGGTATGAGTGTGCGTTTGTCCTCCTCACATGGACGGTCCTCACGACCGGCTGCAGTAGCCGGCCCACACTCGCCCACACGCACATGTGGCCCTTCCTCCCGCCCACTTCCTCTACCCACAGGCCCGCCAGCGTCCGGCCCAGGACGGTCTGACCCGAGAACTCCCCACTCCTTTTCCTGTGAGCCCCAGCGAGGCACGACCGCAGAGTTATTAGACCTAATGGCCATCTGGGTTGCATTAAAGACCGGCCTGTGTTGTATGTTGGCTGGAGGAAAGATCTACCACTGTTTCTGTTTTTAAGTCACCAGGGACCTTTTTCACAAACCCCAGAATGATAGAACAACACTTCATTTATCATCCAAGTACAGTTGGGTTTTCTGTGGTATCAAAGCATCAGAAAATGTGTGAAATGCCTGCGGGAATGAAACGCAGGTTATTTCATACCTGTGGTTGCGATATTTGGTTATGGTAATACAGGAGTGAAGGAGCCTATTTATTAGCACAAGGAAACCTTACTTTCTACATCCACTGCCCTTCTGTATAAAACTAACATGCATGCGTGAATCTCACCGAAACATGTCCAGGTCACAATTTACACCGTATCATTTAAATGTTTTGGGTAAATACTTTTAAAAGATGTCTCTGTGCTCACCAAGGCTGATCAAAAATACAGTAAAAAGTAATATTACAATATATTATCAGAATTCCAAATAACCGTTTTCTATTTGAATAGATTTTAAAATGTAATTTATTCCTGTGATCAAAGCAGAATTTTCAGCATCATTACTCCAGTCTTCGGTGTCACACAATCCTCTAGAATCAATCTAATGTACTGCTTTGCTGCTCAAGAAACATTTATTATTATTATCAATTTTCAAAAGTATTAATTTTGAATAAATCGTATAGAATCTATGGAAGTCCATTTCTGCCACTAATAAGAAAATATTATTGCGACTTTTTATATTTTTCGCAATTGCAAGTTTACTTCCCTCAATTCTGAATTTTGTTTCAAAATTGCTAGATATAAACCCACTATTGCGAGTGATGAAGTCAGAATTGCGTGATATAAACTTGCAATTAGGGATGGGAATCGAAAACCGGTTCTTGTTGAGAACCGGTTCCCAGTGTTTCAATTCCATCGAATCGTTTGCAAAATTTGCAAACGATTCCCTTAACGATTCCAGTGGGCACGAATGACGTCATCACGCGCATTGCGTAGCTTACGCTCAGTCAATAAGCACTGGCGCCTAAGCGGAACAAACGCTCAAAAGTCTGGTAGTATTTCACCAAAAAAGACGAAAATAGGGCAACTTGCAATACTCGCAGCGTAGATATTTCCTCAAAGGGAGGAAATACCACTAACATGCTAAAACATTTGCGCACACAGCATGCAATAACAATAAAAGAATGTTGCGTTTTCGATCCGCTCCGGACTAACAGTTCTCAACCCAGCAGCGGCAGCAGCAGCAACAACGTTAGCATGTCCTCGGCTAATAAAGCTGCAGGACTCATTCATTCCCATTATATATTTTCTAGGGAGATGACAAAGATTCTCAGCCCTAAGTACAAAGCCCCAAACAGAGACAGTTTAACTATGCTAATCAACAATTTGTTGTCCCTTTTCTTCCAGATGAGAATCGATAAGGGAATCGATAAAGAATCGAATCGTTAAGCAGAATCGAAAATGGAATTGGAATCGTAAAAATCTTATCAATTCCCATCCCTACTTGCAATTCTGAAAATTAAAGTTAGAATTTTGAGAAATAAAGTCAGAATTGCGTGATATAAACTTGCAATTCTGAAAATTAAAGTTAGAATTCTGAGAAATAAAGTCAGAATTGTGAAATATAAACTTGCAATTCTGAGAAATAAAGTCAGAATTTTGAGAAATAAAATCAGAATTGTGAGATATAAATTTGCAGATCTGAAAAAAAATAAAGTCAGAATTGCGAGATATAAACTTGCAATTCTGAGAAATAAAGTCAGAATTCTGATAAATAAAGTCAGAATTGTGAGATATAAACTTCCAATTGCGAGTTGTGAAGTCAGAATTGCGAGATATAGTGACATTTCTGACTTTTTTCTCAGAATTGCATGATATAAACTTACACTTGCAAGAAATAAAGTCAGAATTGCGTGATATAAACTTGCAATTCTGAAAATTAAAGTTAGAATTTTGAGAAATAAAGTCAGAATTGCGTGATATAAACTTGCAATTCTGAAAATTAAAGTTAGAATTCTGAGAAATAAAGTCAGAATTGCGAAATATAAACTTGCAATTCTGAGAAATAAAGTCAGAATTTTGAGAAATAAAGTCAGAATTGCCAGATATAAACTTCCAATTCTGAAATAAAGTCAGAATTGTGAAATATAAACTCGCAATTGCGCCAAGTCAGAACTGCGAGATATAGTGACATTTTGACTTTTTTCTCAGATTTGCATGATATAAACTTACACTTGCAAGAAATAGTCAGAATTCTGAGAAATAAACTTTCAATTGCGAGAAATAAAGTCCGAATTCTGAGAAATAAAGTCAGAATTGTGACATATAAACTTGCAATTGCGAGTTATAAAGTCAGAATTGCGAGATATAGTGACAGTTCTGACATTTTTTTCTCAGAATTGAGAAATAAAATCAGAATTGCGAGATATAAATTTGCAAATCTGAAAAAAAATAAAGTCAGAATAGCGAGATATAAACTTGCAATTCTGAGAAATAAAGTCAGAATTCTGATAAATAAAGTCAGAATTGTGAGATATAAACTTCCAATTGCGAGTTGTAAAGTCAGAATTGCGAGATATAGTGACATTTCTGACTTTTTCTCAGAATTGCATGATATAAACTTACACTTGCAAGAAATAAAGTCAGAATTGCGTGATATAAACTTGCAATTCTGAAAATTAAAGTTAGAATTCTGAGAAATAAAGTCAGAATTGCGAAATATTAACTTGCAATTCTGAGAAATAAAGTCAGAATTTTGAGAAATAAAGTCAGAATTGCCAGATATAAACTTCCAATTCTGAAATAAAGTCAGAATTGTGAAATATAAACTCGCAATTGCGCCAAGTCAGAATTGCGAGATATAGTGACATTTTGACTTTTTTCTCAGATTTGCATGATATAAACTTACACTTGCAGGAAATAGTCAGAATTCTGAGAAATAAACTTTCAATTGCGAGAAATAAAGTCCGAATTCTGAGAAATAAAGTCAGAATTGTGACATATAAACTTGCAATTGCGAGTTATAAAGTCAGAATTGCGAGATATAGTGACAGTTCTGACATTTTTTTCTCAGAATTGAGAAATAAAATCAGAATTGCGAGATATAAATTTGCAGATCTGAAAAAAAATAAAGTCAGAATTGGGAGATATAAACTTGCAATTCTGAGAAATAAAGTCAGAATTCTGATAAATAAAGTCAGAATTGCGAGATATAGTGACATTTCTGACTTTTTTCTCAGAGTTGCATGATATAAACTTAAACTTGCGAGAAATAAAGTCAGAATTGTCAGATATAAACTCGCAATTGCGAGTTATATAGTCAGAATTGCGGGATATATATATTATATATATATTCTGACTTTTTTCTCAGAATTGCGAGATAAAAAGTCAATTACGAGAAATAAAATCAGAATTGTAAGATATAAACTTGCAGATCTAAAACAAAATAGTCAGAATTGTGAAATATAAATTGAGAAATAAAGTCAAAATTGCGAAATAAAAACTCGCTAATCAGACTTTTTTTCGTGCAATTGCAAGTTTATATTTTGCAATTCTTACTTTTTTCTTGCAATTGTGACTTTTTTCTCAGAATTGTGATATAAACTCAATTGCGAGTTATAAAAATATGCGAGAAAAAAGTCAGAATTGCGAGATCTAAACTCGCAATTGCAAGAAAAATAGTCAGAATTGTGAGATAAAAAGTCACAATTACCTTTTTTTTAAAATTCAGTGGCGGAATACAAATCCAATGGCTATAATAAAGTATTTTTTTACAGTTTTACACTGAAAAATTTAGTAATAGAGTTGATTTGAATGATGAATGAATCAAAAGGACATTTTATAACATTAATATAAATAAGAAACTTCACGTAAGTACTTTAATATCATATTTACAACATTTAAATAATATTTTATATTACATACTTTTACAATATGCATATTGTCAAAGTTTATGCATAAATAGCGCCATTTATACAGCATCAACTGACCAACATGCTTTAGAACACATAATAAAAGACATCAATCAAAATGTCATAAATTATATTTAGAATTATTATACAATTATTTCATAATGTTATGTTTAAAAAAATATTTATTTAATAATATGATTTATTATTGCAATTTATTTTTTTATTAATGATCATCTGAGAAGTAAAATGTGCTTAATTGTTATGAAATAAATGTCGCAGTGCAAATTGTTTGATGTTTCTAAAAATAGGTGCTTCATCTTCTTTATGCCACACAGTAATTTTTGTTTTTTTTTGAGTGACATGTGACCTTGTCATGTTTTTGGGTTTCACGAGATTCACCCACACGCTCTCACCAGCACACAAGGCCTGATGTGCCAATGGGCAAAATTACACCATCCCTGGTGTAATAAAAGCACA
Source organism: Garra rufa (assembly GCF_049309525.1). NCBI lineage: Eukaryota > Metazoa > Chordata > Actinopteri > Cypriniformes > Cyprinidae > Garra > Garra rufa. Next base: position 8,798,894 of record NC_133383.1, on the reverse strand, counting down.
TCATAAACCCACCCATTGTTTCTCTTGCTGTGGCCACAGTTGCATAATGTGCTAAATATACACCTTTCTTTTTTCAAACTAATAGTTTAAAAAGACTGTACACATAAAAACAGGCCTTCTAGCCTCTGGTGGTGGATGTTGTAACTACATTATCTGGAGCAAAAAGCATTTTCTCCATTGGCTGCCATTCAAAATAGCTCTAACAAAACAAATTGATGGCAAAATAAGATACTTTTCAGATATTTTCCTTCAGGTATTATGAATCACACACACACCAGAGCTGGAGCGAGACTGTTTGTGTGTTCACTTTTATAGTTGACACTGATCAGTCTTGCTGAGGAAACCGCACACGTGTGTTTTTGGAGATGTAGAGGCGTGGTGGAGAGCCAGCAGGTCTTTTGTCGGCACCTGGAGCCCATCCAGACGTGTGGTCGTGGGGGTACTGTGCCGAGAAAAGAGAGAAACACATCTGGAGCTCGTGGCAGTTGGCGCCACATAGGGCCTCAGAGAGGAGATGAGAGGGCAGGGCTTCTGAAACATGCTTTTATTAAAGAAACATTCATAAATCATCCCTGATTAATTTAGACAATGCTCTGGTTTTAACTCGCCATTCTTTTACAGAGCAACGGCCTGAATCGATGCCAGACTTTTACAGGAAACCTCATCACAGCCTCACAGGACCTTTATGGCATAATCAGGAATTATGCTCTTGAATGAATACGTCTGATGGCTGAAGTTGGTATATGGGCACTTCTGTTTGATCTTATATAGTCATGGCAGAAAGTGCTAAAAAAGAATATTGTGTAAAAAAAAATCTATAAATTGATATTTGTAAAATAACTGAATATGGCAGAGAAGTTCCCTATTATGATGCTTTTTCCTTTGTGGAACTTGAAAGCCACGGATCACTGCATGCTTTGATTTTATGGAAACAAGCAGCATTAATATTATAACTTTTCATTCTATTTCCAAGGAAGAAATAACATCATGGTTTTGGAACAACAAAAGGTTGACTAAATGTTGACAGAATTTTTTTTATTTTTAGCTGAACTGTTCCTTGAATAATGTTAGCGTCTGCTTTAGTAAATCCAAAATTTTCTGACTGTGCTCCAGGGGGTCATAGCCTCTGCATTGTCCCAAAAGTCGCAGATTCCAATGTGTGTGCCAATTTTCAAGACTTTTTGAGCATGTTAAAGGGATAGTTCACCCAAAAATGAAAATTTGATGTTTATCTGCTTACCCCCAGGGCATCCTAGATGTAGTTGACACAAACAAAGATTTTTAACTCAAACCTTTGCAGTCTGTTAGTCATATGATGGCAGTGGATGGGCATCAAACCTTTGAAAGAAAAAAAAAAAAAGACAAACCAAAATTACACCCTGCGGCTCGTGACGATACATTGATGTCGTATAACACGAAACGATCATTTTTTGCGAGAAACTGAACAGTATTTATATCATTATTTACCTCTGATACAGAGCAATATCCAACTGTCCTGGGCGCATGCTCAGCATCTGGCGTAGTATACACAAATGCCGGAAGCGATCTATCGTGATCTAACGTCACTCATTGTTTACACAGTGCACAGAGATTGTTGATATAGCGCATATTCCAAATGATAATTACTTGCGCTTATCCTGATTGTTCAAACCAATTTAAAGCTAAAAGTTTACGTTTGCTTGGGCGAACTCATCCGGGACTGTTGACTGTTCACCGATTCCCAACTTCTGAGCCTGATCGCTTGAAGTTATGGTTGCTTGCTCTTCAGCTGGATATCAACACACCCATACTCTGCAGCGATCATTTTTCCCCTTCCGGCATTTGCGTATACTACACCAGAGCGCGTACACAGGTAACACACCGGATGCTGAGCACATGCCCAGGACAGTTGAATATTGCTGTGTATTAGAGGTGAATAATGATATAAATACTGTTCAGTTTCTCACAAAAAACGATCATTTCGTGTCTTGGGACATCAATGTATCGTCAAAAGTCACAGGGTGTAATTTGGATTTGTTTGTGCGTGTGTTTTTTTTACTTTCAAAGGTTTGGTGCCCATTCACTGCCATTAAATGACTGACAGACTGCAACGGTTTGAGTGAAAAAATCTTTGTTTGTGTTCTGCTGAAGAAACAAAGTCACCTACATCTTGGATGCCCTGGGGGTAAGCAGATAAAAATCAAATTTTCATTTCTGTGTGAACTATCCTTTAAGTTCCCCCAAAAAGCCCTGAAAAAACAATGTAGCTGCAAGCAGTGATGACGGGCCCAAGCCAACAGCAGCATCACCACCCTGGTGGCATCAGGTTTCCGAAAAATATCTTCTTTGCAGTTTGTAACGTAGCTATCCTTCAATATGAACAGTCTGCAAAGATGTTAATCAAAAAAGTGCATTATACATCTCTCAAAAGAAAGAGTCGACTTACTTATATTTTATAATGTTCTACTTGTTACCGATATACGCCATTGAGTAACATATTAGCATAATCCCACCTGCCTGCGAAATACAAACATTTTGACCTGCCCACAAACACTTCTGCTAGTTAGTGTGTTTGCATCGTGTCGAGAAGACACTGTGTTCTGCACTGTGAAAGCAAGTTTGTTTTGTTTTCTTTACTGAAAGATTAACAAACATCTGTAAGTACGATTGATACCTTGTGTACATATTCAAGTGACTGCTTAAAATATCAAGTTTTTTGTGCAAATATGTGATGTATACCTAATTCAGCTTTAGGTTTCCAGGTAAACCACGATATTAATGTCTTACGGATATAGTTCTGATAATTCACTGTGAATCCACTATTTCCTAATAATGTGTTGATTAATGTAGATTTGTTCTAATTACTTCGTTTAATAATAAAGCATGTAACTTAGACATATTTTGGTTTACAAACTGTTCCTTGAATAATGTTGGTGTCTGCTTTAGTAAATCCAAAATTTTCTGACTGTGTTCCAGGGGGCGCTGTAGAGCCCCTGTGCAACGCCCGGGTCATAGCCTCTGCGTCATCCTAAAGATCGCAGATTCCAATGTGTGTGCCAATTTTCAAGACTTTTTGAGCATCTTAAGCTCCCCAAATAAGCCTTGTATAGTAAAAAAAACAAAAAAACAATATAGCTGCAAGCAGTGATGAAGGGCCCAATCCAACAGAAGCACCGACACCCCGATGGCATCAGGTTTTCGAAAAATATCTTCTTTGCAGTTTGTAACGTAGCTATCCTTCAATGTGAACCGTCTACAAAGATGTTAATCAAAAAAGTGCATTATACATCTCTCAAAAGAAAGAGTCGACTTAGAATCTCCTCAACGAGTCGTCATATTTTCTAATCTTCTGCCTGTTACCAATATACGTCACTGAGTAACTCATTAGCATAATCCCTGCCTGCCTGCGAAATACAGTTTAACCTGCCCACAAACACTTCTGCTAGTTAGTGTGTTTGCATCATGTCGAGAAGACACTGTGTTCTGCATTGTGAAAGCAAGTTTGTTTTGTTTTCATTGCCAAAAGATGATGATGTGAAGAATCAGTGGTTAAAAATATTTTTTTCCACGATACCATAGCAATACGATTCAAACCTTTTGTTTTGTGCTCGTCATTTTACCAAGGACTGCTTCTCTAATCTTGGCTTTTATCTTCTTTGGCTTGTAATCTTCTTTATTTGGACTAACAAACATCTGTATGTTTGATATGTTATGTGTATATTCAAGTGACTGCTTAAAATATCACTTTTTAGTGGTAATATGTGATGTATACCTAGTGCAGCTTTAGGTTTTCAGGTAAATCACGATATTAGTGTCTTACTGAAATAGTTCTGATAATTCGCTGTGAGCCCACTATTTCCTAATAATGTGTAGATTAATGTAGACTCATTCTAATTACTTTGTTTAATAATGAAGAATGTAACTTTGGTTTACAAAATATCGTTTAGTTTTTATGTTGTTTCATCAGTCTCATTAGTACTCAGCTAATGTATCCACCATTATTTTTTTGTTATGTGTTTACAGTTTAACAACTTAAACTAGCTGTGGGCACGTTTAGCTTGCATAAGTGTTAAACAAAATGTTTTAATGTCATTATTTTAAGAATGGATTGGAGCATCATATGATTGTTTTATGTAAAGGTGCTCAGGGTTGCCAAACACTAGCCTACTAAAAAAATTGTGTTCTGGGGTGTTAAATATACGCTTTTTGTCAGGGTTCCCCTGGTAAATTCACATTCCAGGGGCTAATTATGACATTTTCAACCTGTAGACATCAAAAACAACCGTGGACTTGGCAACACAGATGGTAGCACTCATTAACTTGCTAAAGTACTCCTCTCTGTGCCAATCACAACAGGCTTGGCCAGCTGACCAATCAGCAGAGTAGGCTAGCTGGTTCGAACAAACCGTTTTGAAATCATTGATAAATAACTCAAATTACAAAGTTTTCTGACCTTAGATGCATTCAAACCTGTTGTAGGGGATTCCAACACAATATTAGGACACTTTCAAAAAACATGTCACCTGCTCTTTAAGGGTTACCATTAAAAATATCTTGATTTGTTTTGTTGTTTTGTGTTATTTTGAGGCCCTCTTGGAGGATTTAGTCCACTGGTTGAGAACCAATGATTTAAAGCAGGGGTGCCTAAACTCAGTCCTGGAGGGCTGGTGTCCTGCAGAGTTTAGCTCCAACTTGCCCTAACTCACCTGCTGGGAAGTTTCTAGTATGCCTAGTAAGACCTTGATTAGCTGGTTCAGGTGTGTTTAATTGGGGTTGGAGCTAAACTATGCAGGACAGCGGCCCTCCAGGACCAAGTTTGGGCAGCCCTGATTTAAAGTGTTATTCTGGCTGTATTACATGCATCACAAAAATATTTCCAAATATCTCTCAGATGTTGTGAGGTGCTCTCCCTGCCCTAACCAACTTGACCAAGATGTTCTACCCATTCAAAACAGGTCCAGCAGCTGAACGACCAGCTAGAAACCATGCAGCTCCCATCCAAAGCTAGCAGTCAGATCTTGGACGAATTTCAGCAATCTGTCTCCTGACTTGAGGAAATGAAGTCCACCACTTCGGATATCCTGAATTTGACACATGTCTGTATATGCGGCCGTGAATGTTGACGTAGCGTGGCATGTGTGTTTTCAGCTGTCCTCCACACCCCCGTCAGCAGAGCTGCTTCCTGTGTGGAGGGCGAGGGGGGCTGCCAGTGTTTATGCCCTGCCGAGGCTGCGGTGTATTTGTTTGCTCCAGGATCCCGCAGAGCATTCGCTCACTCCTCGAACAATAAACATTGGTGATTGCTGACGAAGGCCCTGGTCCTGGCTTCTCCGAACTCCGGTGATTTAGAGGTGCCCGGTGGTCTACCGATGTATCCCTGCCCATGGCACAGAGACCGTAAGTGTAAATACTCTCAGTTTGGACCTTGTATACACACATTGTAACATCAAACTGTATGTGGACGGAGTTTGCTTTGTGTCGGGTGATCAGAGGCGCCGTTATGCCCCGTTTGCATGCAAATGAATCATACGAGGCACCCCACAGTGGAGAAAACACCCACATAGAGGGTTTATTTGATCATTGCGTCTTAGTATTTTGAAACAGGATGTTCTATCATGTACAGTGTGTTTATATATTGTGTATATTTATGTTATGTTGCTTTCAGACTGCATTAATAGAGTATCTCAAATGTTTATCCTAGATAAATAAATCTTAATGTCTCAAATCAAAGGGATAGGTCACCCAAAAATGAAAATTACCCCATGATTTACTCATCCTCAAGCCATCCTAGATGTATATGACTTTCTTCTTTCAGACGAATACAATCAGAGTTATATTAAAAAGTGTCTTTGCTCCTCCAAGCGTTATAATGGCAGTAAATGGCTGTTGAGATTTTGAAACCCAAAAAAGTGTATCCATCCATCATAAAAAGTGCTCCACACAGCTTCAGGAGGTTAATGAAGGCCTTCTGAAGTGAATCGATCTATTTGTGTGAGAAAAATATCCATATTTTAAAATGTATAACCCGTAATATACCCCCTACACTCATAAAGGTGCTTCACAATGCCATAGAAGAACCTTTCTTGTCTAAATGGTTCCATAAAGAACCTTAAACATCTGAAAGAACAAAGGTTCTTTGTGGCGAAAGAATGTTCTTCAGATTATAAAGAAAGAGATGTTTTTTTTTAAAGAACCTTTGACTGAATGGTTCTTTGTGGAACCAAAAATGGTTCTTCTATGGCACCGCTTGAAGAACCTTTTAAAGCACCTTTATTTTTAAGAGTCATCTGTTGGAACGCCACTCTCTCATAAACACGTGTCCGACCATTAGCAGAAGTTTTAAATATGGATTTTTACACAAATGCATCCATTAGGCTTTTATTAACCCCCTGGAGTCATGTGGAGTACTTTTTATGATGGATGGATGCACTTTTTGGGGGCTTCAAAATCTCAACAGCCATTCACTGCCATTATAAAGCTTCGAAGAGCCAGGACATTTCTTAATGTAACTCTGATTGTATTTGTCTGAGAAAAGAAAGTCTTATTCACCTAGGATGGCTTGAGGATGAGTAAGTCATGGGGTGATTTTCATTTTTGGGTGAACTTTTCCTTTAAGACAGATTTGCAGAAATGCAATCAAAATTCAGAATCATCTTCCTAGACAAAATTATCCAACCTGCTATAAAAAAATGAAAATTCTGTCATCAATTTCTCATCATGTGTAACTTTCTTTTTGCAGAACACAAAAGAAGTTCTGAAGAAGAATGATGAAAACCAAACCATTTCAGCTCCCATTGACTTACAATACAATGGAAGTCAGCGGGAACGAAAACGGTTTGATCACTTGATCACAAGAAAACTTGCTCAGAAGACAGAAACGCATACAGGGTTGGAACGGCATGAGGGTGAGTAAATTATGACAGATATTTAGTTTTTGAGAAAACAATCTATTTAAATCACAGCTGAGAACTTCATTAGGTGTTCTGAGAAACCTTTTAATAATAACATTTCCCTCTGGGGATTTTCAGAATGTGTCAGTAATGCTTTCTTTTACTTCAACTAATCGAAACTGTCACTTATTTAGCTTAAATCATGCTGCAAACCATGTTTTGTAAGGTTTTCTTGAACTAATCCACTCTTCTCTGACAGATCTTTCAGTGGTTGAACTCATGTGGAGTGCACAGCAGCCTCAGTATGTGACTGATGGCACTCGCCACGAAATGAGGCAAGGTTAAAAATACGGAAATGTGGACAGCTCCTCGGCAAGCGGCCTGCCCGCCAGCTGCTCTCTCAACCCATCAGCGTCTCCAAACCTCAGCCCCAGACCCCACCACAAACTCCAGCATCAAACCAGAGACACTCCCCGACCGGCCAGTGTTATTCACAACAACGTTTCCAGGCATCTCAGCATCAAAAATGGCCGAAAGCAAAATACAGGGGTACGTTACAGCAGTCAGTCCTCACAGCACAAGAAGCTCCTGTACTGCTAGAAGACAAAGAACAGGTACTCAAGAAGGACATAAATCATATCTTTAGGTAGTCAAAACCATAATGGACTAGTCTGGTCTAATTTTCTTGTTTCATGGATTATTAGATTGACCCGGATTCACAGACAAGGCTCAAGCCTATAGACTAAAATGCTTAAGCTGTTTTAACCAAAGGAAACATACACTGACCTATTTTAAAACATGTCAGTGCCTTTGTTTTGTTTCTAGATGCACATTAGTATTGTTAATTTCTAAAATACGTTTATAAAAGATACTTAAATGTTCTAATTGAACTATGGCCTAAGCCCTGTCTAGACCAAATGTAATCCTGGACCACAAAACCAGTCATAATGGTCGCCTTTAAAGTTGTCCAGCCATGCATATTACTAATTAAATTAAGTTTTAATATATTTACGGTAGGAGATTTATAAAATATCTTCATAGAACATGATCTTTACTTAATATCCTAATGATTTGGCATTATACAGTTTATAGAAATCAGGATCATGAAACATCAAAGTGCTTATTAGAAACAGTTATTTAATTTTGTTTTTTTTAATTCTTTAGTTTGGGGACCAATTCTTATTAGCAAGCTATTAACTACAAATTTTGCCTCAATAAACTCCTAATTTGATGCTTATTTCTAGGTATTTGTTAGGTTTAGGTATGAGGTAGAATTAAGGGATCTAAAATATGGTTATGCAGTATAAAACATTAATATGTGCTTTAAGTACTAATAAATAGCCAATATGCTAGCAATATGCATATGCAACTAGTTAATAGTAAGAATTGGTCCTTAAACTAAAGTGTTGCTGTAATTTTATTATATTAGTTTCTCATTCGTTTTTATTAATTCGTTTTTAATTAAGTATTTTCCAGTTTTAATTTTATTTATTTTTTAAATATGTAGTTTTTATTAATTTGATTTCAATTTAGGTTTAGTTATTTTAACCTGAATTAACTGAATTTATTATTTTTTTTAGATATTTTATTTCAGTTAATGTTTAAGCAATTAAAATGTTTCTTTTATGGATTTAGTTTTAGTTAACTAATATAGTCAAAAATATCAACCTTTATGATCAGTTTACTATGCAAAACCATAGTAACATTATTAGATTGTCTTCTAATGACAAAAATTAAAAAAATAAATATATAAAAATGTATATATATTAATATACACTACCAGCCAAACGTTTTTGAACAGTAAGATTTGTAATGATTTTTAATGTTTAAAGAAGTCTCTTTTGCTCACCAAGCCTGCATTTATTTGATCCAAATTACAGCAAAAACAGGATAATTTTGAAATATTTTTACTATTTAAAAGAACTGTTTTCTATTTAAATATATTTTAAATTGTAATTTATTTCTGTGATTTCAAAGCTAAATTTTTAGCATTGTTACTCCAGTCACATGATCCTTCAGAAATCATTCTAATATTCTGATTTGCTGCTCAAAAAACATTTATTATTATTACTATTATGTTGAAGAGTAGAATTTTCAGGTTTCTTTGATGAATAGGAAGTTTAGAAAAACAGCATTTATCTGAAATAGAAATCTTTTGTAAAATTCTAAATGTCTTTATCATCACCTTTGATCAATTTAAAGCAACCTTGCTAAATAAACGTATCAATTATACTGACTCCAAGCTTTCGAATGGTATAGTGTATAATGTTAACAAAAGCTTATTTCTGATAAATGCTGATCTTCAGATCTTTCTATTCATCAAAGAATCCTGAAACTAATGTTCTCAACTGTTTTAAATATTGATAATAATGATAAATGTTTCTTGAGCACCAAATCAGCACAACAAAACTTAAGCAAGTCTTTTAATAATTCATTATGTCAAACAGAATTAAAAAAAAAGTACAGAGAGACTACAGACAAAATGATAGCTTTTATTTTCATTTATTGATTAGTTAATTTATTTTTCTATCAATTAATCAGTATATGTGCATTTGCTAACAAGCAGAACTTGAAAGCACAGGGGTTTGTCTGATTTTCCAGTTACAGTATAATAAAAACATCTTAAAACAGATAAATTTACTAGCGTGGCAACACTATTTGAGATATTAAGATTTCCGTGTATATATGTGTGTATATATTTATATGTGGATCTTTTCCACTTATTTGAAGTATAAACTAGTTAAAAACGAGTGGAACAATTATGCAACAAAGCAACACTTAAAATACGTTCTGGACAGCAAGCTAATTAAAAACGTACTGAAACCGAGAAATCATTTATTTTGCAGGGAACCTGATGGTGTTTATATTGAATCGTTTATTTTTAGCCTCCTGTGAATCTCACAGCATGACTAAATGCAAGGTCATAGAAAGAACTGGGCAACCGAACCCCTAGACAGCACAAAGCCACACTTTGGCCACGGTCAGAAAGTACCAAAACAGGCCGAACCGTGTCTCGCCTGTGCTGAATTCACAACGCGACCGCAGACCTAGGTATTCGCTCGCCCTTTGTTCTTTAAGGTCCTGGTTTCATTTGTTGGTGCACCGCAGAGGGTTGTGAATATGCAATGATGCTAAACCACGCAAGCATGTAATTTTCAGAAAATCTGCAACCCTCGTGAACTTTGCAAGTAATGACAGGCTCTCAGATACTGAAAATACTGGATGCATTTCCCATTTAATGGACGATCCTGACAGAAGTGGCAACCGTTTACCACATGACCTCACCATTACTGCTTTTCTAGCTGTGTGGCCGTCCACATCGCGCATTGTGATCTCACTGATCACGGTGTGACATGCAAGTACGTTTATCTTCGTGCAAATGATAGCCTCTTGCACCATTCTGTACTTTCTGTCGGAATTGTGTTTGCCGGATCTCTCCTTTTTGGCGATCTGGGTGTGGCGATGCTTTGCCCGGCAAAACCGCATTTTGCTTTCCACGGCATCCATCACTGCCACTGTGGCATAAAATTGCGCTAACACTTCCTAAACGCTGAAAGGACTAAACCAGGCACGTTTAAACAGTTCTAGAACTAGATTCAGAGTACAAAACAACTAACAGACACCACAAACCTTGGAATTTGGATGTCATTTTCCGAAGGGAAAGTGGCAGTAGCATCCAAAACCAGCTTCCTCTATAAAGGAACTAAGTTTAGGAGAACCTGACAGGCTAGCAGTGAGCGTGAAATGAAAAATACATTTCGTTCTCAAAGAACAACACGAAGCTGTGAGTCTGAGCGCTAATCATTTACAGCTGATAAAACCTTTGATCAGTTTCATGCAATACCACCAACACATCTTTCTCTGGCCGCTGCTGCTAACATGTGTTGTGCACATTGTGCCTGATTAAAAACCGCTTATTTTGGGCGTCTTTATTAAACTCTACTCTGATTCTGATTCTGATTGGTTATGAATGTGAATCTGACTGCGCTTTGACTGTGTGTAAATCACTTGCACAGCTGTATGTTGACATGAATGACACAGTTGTGCCGTGATCAAAGCAGTAGCTGGTGCCACAGCATCTATTCACTTTCATTAGACATTAAAGACAATAAAGACAGTTTGTACAAATGCAGCTGAGTCAGTAAGCAAAACATCTCATCAATACAGAATGCTGTTAGAAATTATGACAGGTCTTTTAAGGTCAAATGAGAACCTTCTCTGGCAGGTCCATATAGCTTACAGTTGAGCTCAAAAGTGTACATCCCATTTCAGTAACTGCAAAATGTTTATTATTTTACCAAAATAAGAGTTACTGTTTATTTAGTACTGACCTGAATAAGACATTTCACATAAAAGATGCTCACATATAGTCCACAAGAGAAAATAATAGTTGAATTTATAAAAATGACCCCATTCAAAAGTTTACATCCCCTGTGTTTTGTTTGTTTGTTTGTTTAGTGATAGTTGTTCATAAGTCCCTGAACAGTTAAACTGCTTGCTGTTCCTCAGAAAAATCCTTTAGGTCCCACAAATTCTTTGGTTTTTCAGCATTTTTGTGTATTTGAACCCTTTCCAACAATGACTGTACGATTTTGAGAGCCATCTTTTCACACTGAGGACAACTGAGGGACTCATATACAACTATTACAGAAGGATCAAACTCTCACTGATGCTTCAGAAGGAAACACGATGCATTAAGAGCCGGGGGTGAAAACTTTTGAACGGAATGGAGATGTGTACATTTTTCCTATTTTGCCTAAATATCATATTTTTTTTCATTTAGTACTGCCCTTTAGAGGCTACAGAAGATACTTACATGTTTCCCAGAAGACAAAATAAGTTCAATTTACCCTGATCTTCAAATTCAGAAAGTTTTTAATCAAGTACTAAGAATCAAGGGGATGTAAACTTTTGAACAGGGTCATTTTTATAAATTCAACTATTATTTTCTCTTGTGGACTGTATGTAAACATATTTTATGTGAAATATCTTATTCAGGTCAGTACTAAATAAACAATAACATGCATTTTGTATGATCCCTCTTGACAAAATAATTATATGGACTTGGATGCGGAATCCTTGGGTACGAATCCTGTGAAAAACATGACTCACGATGAAAGAGCTAAAAGATGAGAGATCGAAAAACAAGCTGAAATTGGCATGCTCGCGTTTTGGATTTTATGTCACATTCACTTTTGTTCATAATAGGCTTAGGTGTAGTGCAGATGGTACATTGTTTTAAAACATCATGGAGCATTAGAGTTACAGCGCCACTCATTGGACATTTCAATTCAGAACTGTGATGACGCATACAAAACCAACGTCACATAAAATATACCATATGTACATTCATCTGTTCTAGGGAAAAAAACTAACACGCTTTTAGCACCATTAATTGGACATTTCACATCGAATATGCACGAAATGTACATGGCGGCACATATTTCGTGTCTTGCAAAAAAGTTCCCACAGGAACGTTTTCGTCATGAGATCAGGTTGCTTCTCCAGTCGAAAAGAAATTAAGGTTCTTAAGGAAAACATTCCAGAATTTCCATCTCCATACAGATTATAAAAAGGTAAGAAAGAGATGGTTCTTTATAGAACCTTTGACTGAATGGCATCGCTGTGAAGAACCTTTTAAAGCACCTTTATTTTTAAGAGTGTATAGTGGACTTCAATGGTGGCCAACGGGTTGAAGGTTCAAATTGCAGTTTCAGTGCAGCTTCAAAGATCTACACAATCCCAGCCGAGAAATAAGGGTCTTATCTAGTGAAACGAATTTTATACAAATTTATATACTTTTTTTTTTTTACCATAAATGCTGATCTTGTACTAACTGTGAGTCCCCAACTTCACGCTTTGCGTAGTAACTTTGGAAAGGTGGCATGAGGCCAGGACACACCAAGCGCGTATTAAGCGAAAGTGATGAAAACGAGTAAATGAAAGTGGCACAAACGGAAGACTGTTACATGATCTTACCCAAGCATTCCAATACGCAAATATTTTCATAACAACATGAGCCGCTTAAAGGAACACTCCACTTTTTTTGGAAATAGGCTCATTCTCCAACTCCCCCCGAGTTAATAAGTTGATTTTTACCATTTTGAAATCCATTCAGCCGTTCTCCTGTTCTGGCGATATCACTTTTAGCATAGCTTAGCATAAATCATTGAATCCTATTAGACCAGTAGCATCGCGTTCAAAAATGACCAACGAGTTTCCATATTTGTTGTATTTAAAACTTGACTTTTCTGTAGTTATATCGTGTACTAAGACCGGTGGAAATGCAAAGTTGCTAGTTTCTAGGCTGATAAGATTAGGAACTACACTCCCATTCCGGCGTAATAGTCAAAGAAGTTTGCTGCTGTAATATGGCCGAAGCAGGTGGAGTATTATCAGAAATGAGTTCCCAGCTAGTTTAGCATTTGCACATGTGCTGCGTGGTATTACTGCTCCTGCTTCAGCCTTATTACGGCAGCAAACTTCCTTGACTATTACGCCGGCAGTGTTGGGAAAGTTCTTTTTCTACGTGAACTAGTTCAAAGTTCAGTTCACACATTTTAAAATGAACTAGTTCAGTTCATAGTTCATAATTCAAATTTTTTGAACTAAGTTCGCAGGTTCCAAAATGAACTAGTTCATAGTTCTTTTACTTTTTCAAGTATGTTGCTGCAAGCTGTTACCCTAAGAATACTGGCATTTGTATGACTCGTATCCAGCTGCAGCTTTCACCCTACAGTATATTCTCAGAAACATGAGGAAGAACGTGCTGCTTGAATAAGCTCTATTTTGTTGGACTGGTTATTTATTATTTTATTTTTATAATATACACCACCATTCAAAAGTTTGGGGTCAGTAAATTTTTATTGTTTCTTTTTTTTTTTTAAGAAATTAATACTTTTATTTACTAAGGATGTATTAAGTTAATAATTAAAAGTTTATTAAAAGTTAATAATAAATCATTTAGATTGTTAGAAAATATTTATATATTAAATAAACACTGTACTTTTCAAACTTGTTATTGATAAAAGAATCCTGGAAAAAAAAATCACAGGTTGCAAAAAAATATTTGGCAGCACAATCGGTTATCTATCATTGATCATTCTAATAATAAATCAGCATATTAGAATGATTTCTGAAGAATCATGTGACACTTAAGACTGGAGTAACAGCTGATAAACAAAAATCAGCTTTTCATCCCAGGAATAAATTCTATTTTAAAGTATGTTAAAAAAAAAAAACAACAACATTATTTTATTTGTAAAAACATGCAATATTACTTTTTTTCTGTATTTTTAATCAAATAAAAACAGCCTTGATGAGCATAAGAAACTTCTTTAAAGACGAGTCTTAAACATTTGAACGCTAGTGTAACATTTTATTACCTGTTTTGCAAGGGAAGTAATAAAATATTATAATATTAGCAAACATTTACTTTCACCCTACAGTATATTCTCAGAAACACGAGGAAGAACGTGCTGCTTGAATGTTTTTTAATGAGGAATTAAGAAAGAAATTAAAAAATTATTTTCGGTGGACATATGACGTTTCATTCATAAAGTAGTACCCGCTACCTTCATCGGATTTTGCCTCCATTCATTCTTCGCAATTTGATGACGCATGCGCGGTGCGACTCTGTGGTGGCTGCTGTTGCCGTCTTTCTCCCTATATAATAAGGCCCGTTTTAGATTGTGTTGTAGCGGTTGTAGCGTAGATATTGTACAGTCCGTGGTTATAGCCGGGATTTTGCCTGGCTCCATGGAAATCTGGCACTCTCTAGAACAAAATTGAACTACGAGAGAACGACGTTCATAAACGCCAGAATGAGCGCGTTCACGTTCACGTTCATCAGGCAGATATACAGCACGTTCAGTTCACGTTCACCCAAATTATGAACGAGTTCATGAACGATCGTTCAATGAACTCGTTCAGGCACAACACTGTACGCCGGAATGGGAGTGTAGTTCCTAATCTTATCAGCCTAGAAAATTGAACCTTTGCATTTCCGTCTTAGTACACGATATAACTACAGAAGAGTCAAGTTTTAAATAGGACAAATATGGAAACTCGTTGGTCATTTTTGAACGTGATACTATTGGTCTAATAGGATTCAATGATCTATGCTGAAAGTGATATCGCCAGAACAGGAGAACGGCTGAATGGATTTCAAAACGGTAAAACTCAACTTATTAACTCGGGGGGAGTTGGAGAATGAGCCTATTTCCAAAAAAAGTGGAGTGTTCCTTTAAAATGAATCTATGGAAGCCTGTTTCCGCCACTGAATAAAAATATTTAAAAAAGGTTATTGCAACTTTTTATCTCACAATTCAGAGAAAAAAAGTCAGAATTGTGAGATACAACTTGCTACTGCGAGTAAAGGTCAGAATTGCAAGATACAAAGTCGCAATTGCGTAATATAAACTTGCAATTGCGAGATATAAAGTCAGAATTCGGAGATGTAAATTCACAGTTTTGAGAAATAAAGTCAGAATTGCATGATATAAACTCGCAATTCTGTGAACATATCTATTTTTTACCCTCAGAACTAGACTTTATAACTTGCAATTGCGAGTATTCTCACAATTCTCAGAATTGCGAGATACGAAGTCGCAATTGCGAGAAAAAAACTCAATATTGCACGTTTATATCTTACTATTTTGACTTTATTTCTCACAATTGTGAGTTTAAATCCCACAATTCTGACATTGTATCTAGCAATTCTGACTTTATAACTCGCAATTGTGCATTTATATCTCACAGTTCAAAGTCAGAATTGTACGTTTATATGACGCAATTCTGAGAAAAAAAGTCAGAATTGCGAAATGTAGACTTGCAGTTGTGAGATAAAAAGTCACAATTTTATTATTTTTTATATTATTTTATTTTTTTGCTCAGTGGCGGAAACTTGTTTCCATATGAATCAAAGTTATCACTATTATTCAAAATCATAAGCAAGCGCTGCTTTGTTTACATTTTGTATATATGCATCTCGTATATCCTTGTTTCGGTTTCTCCTTTTGAATGACGAATATGTACTTTTGATAGCTGCTGATATAGACAGCTAATTCCTTTCACGCAGGTGCATAACGCACATGTTAGTTTGCAGTCGTCTGTAGTCTGTGCGGTGTGTTCAAGTGCAGCTTTTTGGTCCATATCTGCACTTATGACTTTTTCTCTAAGAATTGTGAGATATAAACTCACAATTGCGAGTTATAAAGTCAGAATTGTAAGATATAAACTCACAATTCTGAAAAATAAAGTCAGAATTGCGTGATATAAACTCGCAATTCTGTAAACATATCTGTCTTTTTTTTCTCCTCAGAACTGGACTTTATAACTCGCAACTATGAGTTTTCATCTCACAAATCTGAGAAAAAAGTCAGAAGTGTGAGATATAAACTTGTAATTGTGAGAACAAAAAAAGTCAGAATTGCAAGATACAAAGTCACAGTTGCATGATATAAACTCGCAATTGCGAGTTATAAAGTCAGAATTGCATGATATAAACTCACAATGTTAAAAACAAAAAGTCAGAATGGCATCGCTGTGATGAACCTTTTAAAGCACCTTTATTTTTAAGAGTGAAGCTCTTTGTCTGTGTACTCTGGTTCAATAGGTAGGGTAGGGTGAAAAACTCCATCTCATTTTCCCCTCCATCTTCAAAATTGTCTGACATTGTTGTTTTACCTTTTTTTTTGCTTTCACACGTGACCTTTCCAACATGACTACATGAATCGGAGCTAGTGCAAGACGAGCATTTGTGGTTAAAAAATACATAAGTACATATTTTTTGCTTTGTGTTTACCAGTACACTCTTAAAAAATAAAGGTGCTTCACGATACCACAAAAGAACCTTTTTTGTCTAAATGGTTCCATAAACAACCTTTAACATCTAAAGAACCTTCCTGTTTCACAAAAGGTTCTCCGTGGCGAAGAAGTTTCTTCAGATTATAAAAAGGTAAGCTAGAGGTGGTTCTTTAAAGAACATTTAACTGAATGGTTCTTTGCGGAACCAAAAATGGTTCTTCTATGGCATCGCCTGAAGAACCTTTTAAAGCACCTTTATTTTTAGGAGTGTAGCTCTGATCTCAAAATGTCAGCCCTCTTGCGACGATTTTGTGTAGTAAACAAATAATCATTGAAAAGAAGTTTATATTTGTGGAAGTATCATCTTTCAGTTCTGTAATAGGCACCTTGTAGTTTCATAGCACTGAAGCAAGGTCAGTGTGGGTTTAAAACAAGGACAGAAGCGATAGCAAAAACAAGTCCATGAAGACCATAAACCAAGAAGCCTGTGTGTCATTATGAAAAATCTTAGGGTGGCAACCCACTCTCAGCCTGTCATTTTCACCGTAATGATTGCCTGTTATTATGGATGAGCAGAAGAAAATGACCATAGTTTCCAGCAGAAATTATGCCAATAAACAAACGGCCTAACCTTTCTGTATTCTAATTCCAATGTGCTTAGGAAAATGTATTATTAAAATACAATGGTATACAGTGTATAGTACAGTGTAAGTACCAACAGTTTAGTATTTTTTTTATCCTGTGATGCAAAATTACAGTTCTAGCCTTGTGTGAAAGTAAAATGCAGTGGGGTTTCTTTAACTACTTCAAGAAAACCATCTGAATTTGTCTCAAGGGTTAAACCAGGACAGGGTTGATGTGACAGCAGTGTCACCACATAAATGCTGCTGCAGACTGAAACAATAACCAAACCTCTCGGGCTTGGATGTTAGTTTGGAACCAATGCTATTATATAATCTAGTGTGAATAGAATTAGACTCATTTTTGGGTCAAAATAAAGCTATTTATCCTTGAGCTGGCGAGGTCACGTCAGGGGATGCCCAGTAAAACGGGCAGCTTTCAAACATTTGGAGCGTGTTCCTGTCTGGTCGCGGTGTGAGAGTACAAACACAGACACAGGCCTGTTTTAGAGGGGAACGGCGGCTGAATTTAAATGCTGGAATCTAGGGAGAGGAATGTGTCTAAAATGCCAATAGCTAAATAAATGTTAAAATATTGACTTTTTTTATTTAGTCTAAATGCACATTCTTGGCCTTGTTGTGTAGAATTCATATGTGCATAGTATTTTGAATAAAAAATAAGTGTTTTTACCATATTTAATTATAATAGAATGGTTTGCACCATTTTCCCTTTCAGTTCATGGCACAAAATGGCAATTTGCAGAATATCATTTGAATCAGTGTCATTTTAGTATCATTGAGATGCTATTGTAGTGTTTTTAATATATTATAGAGTTTTCGTTTTTTAAATGTCTATATTTTTATTCATTTTAATTTAAGTTTTAGTTATTTTAGAACAAGTAAATAAAAATAAATAAATTAAATAATTTTGAAGTATTTTTAAGTCATTTTAATTCTAGATAAATATGTTGTGTTTTTGACTTTTCGAATTAGTTTTTTAAATGTCTATGTAGTTTTATTAATTTTTATTTTAGTTTATATAGTACATATAGTTAAACTTAAAAATAAATGATAATTAATAAAAAAAAGTTAAATATTTTATTACATGCATTTTATTTCAAGTATTTTTAAGCCATTTTATTTTAGATTTAATTTAGTAATTTTGTTTTGTTTTTGTCTTTTAAAATTAGTTTTTATTCATTTTTTAAAAATGTCTATATAGTTTTATTAATTTTAATTTCAGTTTTTAGTTATTTTAGAATGTAAATTTAAACCTAAATGATAAATAAAATAATTTTACAAATATTTTTATTTCATGTAAAGTTTATTTTATTTCAAGCATTTTTGTCATTTTAATTTTTAGATAAATATTTAGTAATTTTGTTGCATTTTTGTCTTTTTAAATTAGTTTTTATTTGTTTTTTAAAAATATGTCTATATAGTTTTATTCATTTTAATTTCAGTTGTAGTTATTTTAGTACATCAAGGTAAACTTGAATGAAAATAAATGATAATAAATAAAATAATGTTTCAAATATTTTTATTTCATGTAAAGTTTATTTTATTTCAAGTATTTTTCAGTCATTTTCATTTTAGATAAATATTTAGTAATTTTTTTTATCTTTTTAAATTAGTTTTTCTGTTTTTTGAAATGTCTTTATAGTTTTATTAATTTTTATTTAAATCAAATGTGTTATTATAAAACATTAATTTTTGTTTGGTCATATTAATTTAGATAAAACTTTTAATAATTTTGTTGTATGTTTAGTTTTTATTTGTTTCTTTTAATATGTCTATATAGTTTTATTAATTTTAATTCAAGTTTTACTTTTAGTTATTTTAGTACATCATGTTGAAATGAAAATAAATTATAATAAATAAAATATTTTTTTAAATATTTTTTTTTCATGTGAAGTTCAAGCATTTTTGTCATTTTTATTTTATATAAATATTTAGTAATTTTGTTGTGTTTTTGTCTTTTTAAATGAGTTTTATTCGATTTTTAAATGTCTGTATAGATTTATTAATTTTATTTTTAATTTCAGTTTTATTTAAGTTATTTTAGTACATCAAGTTGAAATGAAAATAAATTAGAATAAATAAAATATTTTTTAAATATTTTTATTTCATGTGAAGTTCAAGCATTTTTGTCTTTTTAATTTGAGATTAACATTTAGTAATTTTGTTGTTTTTGTCTTTTTAAATTAGTTGTTTTAATGTCTATATAGTTGTATTAATTTTAATTTCAGTTTTAGTTTAAGTTATTTTAGTACATCAAGTTGAAATGAAAATAAATTATAATTAAATAATTAAATAAAATATAGTTTTATTAATTTTAATTTTCAGTTTTAGTTTTAGTTATTTTAGTGCATCAAGTTAAACTATTTAATTTAAAGTTTATTTTATTTCAAGTATTTTTGAGTATTTAATTTTAGATACATTTATTAATTTTGTTGTGTGTTTTCGTCTATAATTTTATTAATTCTAATTTCAGTTTTATTTGTAGTTATTTTAGTACAACAATTAAAACTTAAATAAAATAATAAAAAAATATAATAAAATAATAAAATGATTAATGTTACTTGAAATAAACTTTAACTGAAATAAGATGTCATGAAAATTAGTCATTTTAATTTTTGATTAATATTTAGTCATTTGGTCGTCTTTTTCAATCTTTTTTTTAAGTCTTAATAGTTTTTATTTTATTACATTTAGTTTTAAAGTAAATGAGAAATGCATCTATCTATCTATCTATATATATATATATATAATTATTTTTTTTTCTTTTCCAAGTAACATTTTTTTCATGGTTTCAGTTTTAGTTAAAGGAATAGTTCACACAAAAATAAAAAACAAGATATTTTAAAGAAAACAAAAATCGACGGTACCCATTGACTTCCATAGTATGGAAGATAATACTATGAAAGTCAATGGGTGCCGTCAACATTTTTCAAAATTGAGAGTGAGTTAATGATAGAATTTTCATTTTTGGATGAACTATCCCTTTACCTATAACAACCCTGATTTGACCTAGTATCCGTATTGTCTTTTGCTGCTATTGTTTCCCACTTTTTGACAGGTTAGATAAAAGTTTTCGATACAAGATACAAATCAGCCACTCCCTGATAAATGAGATGAAAATAAGCAAATGAGACCACTGTTGTGAAGAAATGAATACTTTGACAAAAAAAGGTAGCATCTGCCTCCAGCGTCATTTTGAGATGCATGACCTTCTCATTTAGTCCTGTGTACTGTTCATATTTCAGTACAAAAAAGTTGAAAATATCACTTTTGTTGCAATATGTTGTTAATAGCGATCATTTGTAAAGTTTGTGACAGACGTTCAAAGACTACTACAATGAATATATCAGCTCTTTTAACAATCTACTATCAGTCGCCCTCCAAATGATTGTGTGTGTCTCTCAACGAGGGCATCCGTCAGTGTGTTAGTGGGAGGCGAACAGCTGAAATGCCAGTTGTAGCATTACTGATTTGACTGCATTGATGCTGCTGCCAGTTACAGTGATACTGTGGAAATGTCACTTCATTGTTTGTGATTTAACCAATGTTTGACCCTTCCAGTTACAGCAGTAAACGTCCCTCCTCTTGAGTGCTTATAATGTAATGCAGGACTGTGTCCAAACAAAATGGAAGTGTTATTCTAGTTATTGATTGGAGCAAATGCTAATTCGCTTGAGCCCTGGATGAAAAAGAGCACCATGCTGGATGAGCCAATTGCTCTATAGCTGTATTTAACATCAAATATTTAATTTTTTGAAACAATATTTTATTTATTTTATATGATTTATTTTTTTTATTTTTTTTTATTTTTTTCTTGTTTTTTCATTGATTTTTATTTTAATCCTCTTTATTCAGTTAGTTAGAAGAACAAAATGCATACTCAAACTTTTTGGATTATTTAATGGATATTTCTCTTAATTTCTTTGTTTACGTATCAGTTATTTTTTTATTTATTAGTACAAAAACATACCTAATTTTTTTGTAGTATTTATTTATTTATTAAGTACAAAAACCATACTTATTTTTGTCTCTAAATTTATCCAGATTTCATAGATATTTCTCCGTATTTTGATTCAATTTGAAATTCATGTTTTTATTTTATTTTTTAAGTCTCATTTATTTGTTGAATTTTATTTGTTTTTAGTATTATTTATATATATTAGTTTTATTTATTTTGTATGATTTATTTACTTTGTTTTATTTTTGTTATTTATTTGTTTTTGTTTATTGTTTTTATTTGTATTTTTATCGTATTTATTTATTTAGTTAGAAGTACAAAAAGCATACTCATTAATAACTTTTTGAATTATTTAATGGATATTTCTCTTAATTTCTTTGTTTATGATCAGTTGTATTTATTTATTTATTATTGCAAAAACATACCCAATTTTTTTGTAGCATTTATTTATTATTTATTTATTATTTGTTTATTTTATTTTTTAATCTCATTTATTTGTTTTAAGTATTATTTATATATATTAATTTTATCTATTTGTATATGATTTATTTACTTTTTTACGGTATTTTATTTTTGTCTTATTTATTTATTTATTTATTGTGTTTTATTTTTATCATATTTATTTTGTTAGAAGTACGAAAAGCATACTCAAACTTTTTGAATTATTTAATGGAAATTTCTCTTCATTTCTTTGTTGATGATCAGTTATATTTATTTATTTATTTATTTATTAGTACAAAAACATACCCAATTTTTTGTAGTATTTATTCATTTATTTATAAAGTACAAAAAACATACTATTATCTACATTTCATAGATATTTCTCTGTATTTTTATTCAATTTAAAGTTTTATTTTAGAAAACATAATTCATGTTTTTAATTTATTATTTATTTTATTTTTTACAAATCATTTATTTGTTTTTATTATTATTTATATATATATTAATTGTATTTATTTTATATGAGTTATTTACTTTTACTTTATTTTTATGGTATTTTATTTTTATCTTATTTATTTATTGTGTTTTATTTGTATTATATTTATTTTGTTATTATATATTTATTTTATTATTTACTTTAATTTTTTTAAATCTCATTCATTTGTTGAATTGTATTTGTTTTTAGTATTATTTATATATATATTAATTGTATTTATTTTATATGAATTATTTACTTTTACTTTATTTTTATGATATTTTATTTTTATCTTTATATATTTATTGCTTATTTATTTTTATTATATATTTATTTTAATATTCACTTAAATTTTTTAAATCTCATTTATTTGTTGAATTTTATTTGTTTTTAGTGTTATATATATATGTGTGTGTGTGTGTGTGTGTGTGTGTGTGTGTGTGTGTGTGTGTATGTGTGTATATATATGTGTATATATATAAATGTTATTTATTTCTTATTATTTATTTTATATGATTTATTTACTTTTATTTTATTTTTACCTTATTTATTTATTTATTGCGCTTTATTTTTAATAAATATTGTAATATGACATTTCTATGTATTTTTTTAATTTAAAGTTTTTATTTTAGAAAACATTATTTATGTTTTTATCATTATTTATTTATTTTTATTTTTATTGTATTTATTATCTTATTTATGTATTGTATTTTTGTTTTATTTATTTATTTTGTTACAAGTATAAAAAGCATACTCAAACTTTTTGGATTATCTAATGGATATTTCTCATAATTTCTTTGCTTATGCTCAGTTTTATTTATTTACTTATTTATTTATTTATTAGTATAAAAACATACCCACATTTTTGGATTATGTTTTATTGTGTGTTTGTATTTACTTAGTTTGTTAGGAGTATTTTTGGAGTAATTTTATCTCTGAATTTTTCATAGATATTTCTTTGTATTTTTATTTTATATTATGCTTTACTTTAGAAAACCTAATTCATTTTTTATTTTACTATTTATTTAAGTTTTTTTAATCTCATTGTTTTTGTTTTATTTATATTTATTTTAGTTATTTTTTATTATTTATTTATATTTTATTGTATTGTTAATTCATTTAATTTATTGTCCTATGTATTTATTTTGAAGTTCATCAAGATTTTTCTCTGAATACACAGATGTCATGGATATTTCTCTTAATTTTTCAATATAGACATAAATGGGTAATGATGGTAACCAAGATTTATTTTCTCCAAGCTAAATCACACCCCCGTATATAAAATGCCTTTGACTGTGTTTGTATCAGTGTCACTTCACTGAGATGACTCAAAACATGAATACATAAACCTACTTGTTTCATACACATTCAACACATTGTAATTGTAACCAGAGACCTGTTTCTTGAGTTTAGACTTCTTAAAGGCACACACACACACACACACACACACACACACACACACACACATACATACACACACTGCTGTGAAATACCCTGTAAACGAATCTCCAGATGTTAATGCTGTGGGATCTAGACCCGCAGTAGGTGGTTTTTCTATGATCCACGTCGTCCACTTACCACATCAGACATTCATAAATAAAGCAGGTGTGGTGTGTGGATTGAGAAAGCTGGGCGGCTTCAGCAGATGGAGATACATTCACTCTGAAAGGGAAGTGAGCAAATGGAGTTGAATGTTGATGTAAAGCACCTCATGGGGAGCCGTTTGAAAAATACAGTGGTGTCACAGTAAAAAGGTAATTCATCAAATGCACTTAAAGTCATTTAGAACCTGCACTGCTTCTCTGTTGTACTTCTCAATTTGTCATCAGAGGTTTCATGTGACCCAACAAGTAAGCTAGGTTTTTAGATTTTCCCATGGAAATTTTTAGCAGTGCTTACCTGCGCAAACCCGACCACTATGATGCTGAGATGTTGTGGGTGGTTCCAAAATACTAAATGGAAATTGTTTTGTGTACTGTAAGTGAAATTTGTCTGATACATTTCAACAGAACTGTTGTTTAATGGACATTGATGAATACAGTTGACTGGGTAATTATTGACTTGAACAGTAAATGGAGTCTTTATTTGTTTTTGCAGTTCATAATTTCAATCCAGTCACTCTGACATTAAGTGCTGCTGAGATCACATGACATCAACTCAACCAATCAATGCAATTACAAACTCAATAACACACTCACTGACTATCATTATATCACTCCATATCTATCTATCTATCTATCTATCTATCTATCTATCTATCTATCTATCTATCTATCTATCTATCTATCTATCTGTCTGTCTGTCTGTCTGTCTGTCTGTCTGTCTGTCTGTCTGTCTGTCTGTCTGTCTGTCTGTCTGTCTGTCTGTCTGTCTGTCTGTCTGTCGTATTGCTCTATTGTATCATTCTATCTATCGTTGAATCATTTTAGAGTGATAGAATGATAGATGGATGGATGGATGATAGAGCAAAAGAATGAAACAATGTTACTTAGAACGATATATAGATAGATATAATGATGCGATAAATGAATGATAGAGCGATATAATATAGGACAGATAGATGATAGAGCGATAGAATGATACAATAGATAGATGGAGTAATAGAATGATACAACAATAGAATGTTTTGATAGACTGATAAAATGATACAACTATCATCATTCTATCTATCCTGTCATTCTATCACTGTCTATCATCTATCTATTGTATCATTCTATCGCTCTTTCTATCTGTCTGTCTATCTATAGTGTCATTCTATCACTCTGTCTATTATCTATCTATCGTATCATTCTATCGCTCTATTTATTGTATCATTCTATCCCTCCTGTCTATATTTATCTATCTATTGTATCATTCTATCCGTCTATTTATCGTAACATTCTATCACTTTATTTATTTATCCTTTCATTCTATCGCTCTATTGTATTATTCTGTCACTCTGTCTATATATCAGTCGTTGTCATTCTATCTATCTATCTATCTATCTATTGTTGTATCAATCTATCTATCTGTCTCTGTCTATCTATTGATCTAGCTATTGTATCATTATATCTATAGTTGAATCATTCTAGATAGAGTGATAGAATATGGTAGATATATAGATGAATAGATAGAACGATAGATAGAGCGATATAATGATACGATAGATAGATAGATAGATGGATAGATAGATAGACAGCGATAGAATGACACGATAGAATGTTATGATAGAGCGATAAAATCTCCTTCTTTCGCTGTCTTTCTATTGTATCATTCTATCACTCTCTCTGTCTATCATATATCAATATCGCTGTTGTACCTTTCTATCTATCTGTCCATCTATCTATTTATCTATCATCTATCTATCGCTGTCTATCTATTGTATCATTCTATCACTCTGTCTATCTACTGTATATCTATCATTCTATCGCTGTCTATCTATCTATTGTATCATTCTATCACTCTATCTATCTGTCTATTTATATCTATCTATCAATCATTCTATCACTGTCTATCTATTGTATCATTCTATATCTATCTATCGCTGTCTATCTATTGTATCATTCTATAACTCTATCTATCATCTATCTATATCGCTGTTGTACCTTTCTATCTATCTATCTATCTATCTATCTATCTATCTATCTATCTATCTATCGCTGTATTGTATCATTCTATCACTCTGTCTGTCTGTCTATCTGTATCTATCTATCTATCTATCTATCTATCTATCTATCTATCTATCTATCTATCTATCTATCTATCTATCTATCTATCTATCTATCTATCTATCTATCTATCTATCTATCTATCTACCATTCTATCACTGTATATCTATCTATTGTAGCATTCTATAACTCTATCTATCTATCGCTGTCTATCTATTGTATCTATCTATCTATCTATCTATCTATCTATCTATCTATCTATCTATCTATCTATCTATCTATCTATCTATTCTATCGCTCTTTCTATCTGTCTGTGTCTGTCTATCTATAGTGTCATTCTATCACTCTGTCTATCATCTATCTATGGTATCATTCTATCGCTCTATTTATTGTATCATTCTATCCCTCCTGTCTATATTTATCTATCTATTGTATCATTCTATCACTCTATCCGTCTATTTATCGTAACATTCTATCACTTTATTTATTTATCCTTTCATTCTATCGCTCTATTGTATTATTCTGTCACTGTCTATATATCAGTCGTTGTCATTCTATCTATCTATCTATCTATCTATCTATCTATTGTTGTATCAATCTATCTATCTGTCTCTGTCTATCTATTGATCTAGCTATTGTATCATTATATCTATAGTTGAATCATTCTAGATAGAGTGATAGAATATGATAGATATATAGATGAATAGATAGAGCGATAGATAGAGCGATATAATGATACGATAGATAGATAGATAGATAGATAGATAGATAGATAGATAGACAGCGATAGAATGATACGATAGAATGTTATGATAGAGCGATAAAATCTCATTCTTTCGCTGTCTTTTTTTATTGTATCATTCTATCACTCTCTCTGTCTATCATATATCAATATCGCTGTTGTACCTTTCTATCTATCTGTCCATCTATCTATTTATCTATCATCTATCTATCGCTGTCTATCTATTGTATCATTCTATCACTCTGTCTATCTACTGTATATCTATCATTCTATCGCTGTCTATCTATCTATTGTATCATTCTATAACTCTATCTATCTGTCTATTTATATCTATCTATCAATCATTCTATCACTGTCTATCTATTGTATCATTCTATATCTATCTATCGCTGTCTATCTATTGTGTCATTCTATAACTCTATCTATCTATCTATATCGCTGTTGTACCTATCTATCTATCTATCTATCTATCTATCTATCTATCTATCTATCATCTATCTATCTATCTATCTATCTATCTATCTATCTATCTATCTATCTATCTATCTATCTATCATCTATCTATCTATCTATCTATCTATCTATCTATCTATCTATCTATCTATCTATCGCTGTATTGTATCATTCTATCACTCTGTCTGTCTGTCTATCTGTATCTATCTATCTATCTACCATTCTATCACTGTATATCTATCTATTGTAGCATTCTATAACTCTATCTATCTATCTATCTATCGCTGTCTATCTATCTATCTATCTATCTATCTATCTATCTATCTATCTATCTATCTATCTATCTATCTATCTATCTATCTATCTATCTATCTATCTATCTATCTATCTATCTATCATAGTAATTATAGTCAGTAGAAGTAAATTGCTGTGGATCGGCACTGTATCTGCATTGAGTTTCAGAGGTGAATGGGAGGATCGCATTGGGGGGGTTGGAGGAGGGGGGCAGTGGAATTCTTGAATCCTCAAATCCTGGAAGTGGGAGGTACGAAGGAAAAAAAAACCTCCTTCATATGCCTTTCGAGGGGAAGAATCGCTGCTGTGAGCGACAGAGAAAGCGCAGGACAAACACGCACATTCGCAGCAGTTTACTTCGGTTTGACTCGTAAATCTCCGTCCGCAGCGAGAGACCCGCGTGAGTTTATGAATGAAAAACTTCCTAAACAGCAAAGACGTGGAAGCTTTCTCACGGTCCCTCTACGCACCTGGACCAAAACCTTTTGTCTGGTTCAACTGGTTTAAACGTGACTCTTTTTTTTCCCTCGCTACTTTTGCAAAAAACAGGCGCGCTGCAGGACAGAAATCTGGCTTGAGTGGCTTGTTTTGATTCACTTCAGCGTGGGACATTTTCTACGGAGATCGCTTGTTTTGGAGTAATGCTTTACAAACTTAAATAACACCCACGAGAAGTGATTTTCAACCCAATCCAGAGCTCACAATAACATCCAGAGGTAAGTGTTTTAAACTTTGAGAAGAACCTTAACATTTTAAGGTTGCGTTTTATCTGTTAAGTATGTAAATTTATTTCTGTATTTTTGAAAGAAACTGTTTTGTTGTTGTTGTTGTTGTTGTTGTTGTTGTTGTTGCAAAGTCGACTTTTGCAAGTTTTATGTACACAGATCAATACTGTTGTAGCCTATATGACTGAGATGTAGAGATATAGATAGCCTATTATGTATAGTTGTGCTTTTTAAAGTAAATCATTCTCATTTCCATTGTGTTTGCACATTCATGAAGAGACAAACCTTGAATAGGTGCTCACAGCAGGAGTAGAATAAGAATGCTACATTGTGTTGCCTCAATTTGCATATCAATGAATATGAAAAGTGACCTATTTTGAGCTGTAAAACCCTAGGTGGCATTGTCTGTCCAGTGTTTATTATGGATGCATTGTGTTCCTTGAGGAAACAAACCTTTCCAGGGTGATCTGCTTCAGTGTTAATGATAAATCAGTTTTTTTTTTTTGTGATTTAACTGAGCTGATGTTCCTCAACCAACCTCTGTTGTAAACTTTAGGGGGAAAGATGCACTAGTAGTCATTCGTTTTAGTCAAGAACCATTTAAAATGAGTCAGTCCCATACTCAGGATTTTACTAATTTACCTTTGGGGCCACTTTTTGATCACAAGTGAATCTGTCAACATGTCAGCATCTCTGAGGATGACCACTTCATTCCACGAGCATTAATTTTAAAGATGATTCATAAATTAAAATGGTGTTTTTCAAAACCACAACCTCCCTCCCTGAGGATCTCATATTGACTAATTGTGGCACTTGTGCTGAGTTATAGCCGAATCTCATAGTTGGCCGTGTCAACTGGAGTCCATCCAAATTGAATGTGTAATATTGGATGCGCTGAAAGACGAGCTGCGTCCATGCACCTGGTTAGAGCGCTGCTCAGTCGCCCGCTGTGACTTATTCCTGCTGCTGGTTTCTTCCTGGTAATCTTCTCAATATCACTTTCAGCAAAACTGGATAGTACAACTTTTTTCCCCCCACTGCAGCTGAAGCTGAGTTTTAGATATTCCATGATTCACATTTTCTTAGTGTGAGGAATATTTAACAACCTTTTCCCACTATAAACAACCTTTTTGTGTAAAAAGTCAGCTTCATGGAGCAGTTGATGCCAGTAAAGAACCTTTTAAGAGTCTATAACCACTAATGTCATTCCCATTTTTCAGAGTTTGTAGTGTGTATAAAGGGATTATCCAAAACGAAGGCAGCGGAGGTGTGGATAGGAAGGCAAATGGCAAAATAATTCAGTTGGATTTCCTTTGCTAATCTACACAACTAACCCATAACTACCATGGCAGTCGAGAGATGGTGCGGGTTGGAGGGGGTCCTGGGATGGATTGCATGACTATCTCCCAAAACAAACACTGAGTTGAGGAATGTCATGCATGGATGCAGCAGCATAGTAATTAAGGGTCCGGGCTGGACTCTCAGGGGGGTAGGGAACGCAGCAAAACCCCAACCTTTAATTATCACAATGGGCTTTTCAAATGCTCCTCTTGCATTACTGTGGAGAAATCTGAAAGGACTGCTGGTTTCAATGCTGTTTTGGTGGCAATAGTTGAGTGGAAGTTCTTTCGTTTGCATTTATCCATTTAGAAGATGCTTTTGTCCAAAGCAACTTGCAAAAGAGAATAGTTCAAGTATGTGCAATTGCTTGAAGGCTGTTTAAGGCCAAATGTGAAAAGAAAAAAAAACTATTATTTTATTTTAGAAAAATCTAAAATGATTTGTTTGTACATAGATTTTTATATTCATTATATGGGTTTTAAAGATGTTTAGTTTCTTTACAGATAATAAAAGTATACTGTAAAAATGATTTTTCAAGTTTGTAAACAAAACAAACATTGTTTGAGTTTTTTTTACGATAAAATACTATTTTGGTCTTTCTACTTAAAAAATTTTACATTCAATTTAACGAAAATTTATGTCAATTTCTATAAAAGCCCATTTTCGCCACTGACTTTTTTTCTCAGAATCACTTGATACAAACTTTTAATTGCGAGTTATGAAGTCCAATTCTGAGGGAAATAAAAGACTGCTATGTTCTCAGACATTGATAGTTTATATCTCACAATTCTGATTTAATAACTCGCAATTGTGTGTTATAAAGTCGGAATAGTGAGATACAGAATTGCAATTCTGAGATAAAAAAGACTTGGTTCTGAATTCTGAATTTCTCAGAATTGTGAGTTTATGTTAAAAATAGTCAGAATTGTGAGTTTATGTTTGACAATTCTGACTTTATATGTAGAAAAAAGTTTGTATCACGCAATTCTGAAAAAAAAAGTCAGAATTACGAGTTTGTATCACTCAATTCTGATTTGAAAAAAACTGAGTTTATGTCTGACAATCCTGACTTTATTTTTCATAATTGCGAGTTTATGTAGAAAAAAGTCAGAATTGTGAGTTTGTATCACGCAATTTTGATAAAAGTCAGAATTGTAGGATGTAAACTTGCAATTGTGAGGAAAAATGTCAGAATTGTGAGTTTTTGTCTCACAATTTTGACTTCTCAGAATTGTGAGTTTATTGTCTCTGAAATGCAAGTTCATGTCGGAAAAATTGGGAGTTGTATCATGCAATTCTGATAAAAAGAAGTCAGAATTGTAAGTTTGTCTCTGAATTGCGAGTTTATGTCGAGAAAAGTCAGAATTAGGAGTTGTATCATGCAATTCTGATAAAAAAAAAAAAAGTCAGAATTGTGAGTTTATTGTCTCTGAATTGCGAATTTATGTCGAAAAAAGTCAGAATTGGGAGTTGTATCACACACTTCTGATTAAAAAAAAGTCAGAATTGGGAGTTTATTGTCTCTGAATTGCGAGTTTATGTCGAAAAAAAGTATTTTATTTTTAATTATCTTAAATTATTTATTCAGTGGCAGAAACAGGCTTCCATAAATTTCTGAGTGGAAGTTTATTTTTTTCTGGTATTGTAGGCCTCGTTTTTTTTTTTTTTTTTTTTTTCCTTTTTTTTCTTTCTTTTTTGTGGTGGTTGACATTGGAAATGGCTTGTTTCCTGTACATAACGTTTTAAAAAGCACAAGCTTTTTTTTTCAAGATTTTCCAAAATCCATCAGACTGGTGGTAGAACTGTGTAAGATGTTAGCTATTATCCCTCTATAACTTCACACTTCTTCTTTTTATATGGTTTCGTGACTGTTGTTGAAAAACACTTTTATAGCTTGTCCAATAACATTTCTTCAAATCTGTGTGAAAACGTACCACAAATAACTCCACATTCTCATTTAAGAGATTCTTAAATTTTACTGCTTTGACACGGTTATGGACAGCGCCTGTGAGGTAAATGAACTGCGTTTATGGCCTTATCATAAACCCGCTGCACACCAGCATTTAGGATTTTTCATTCAGGGTCGCCACCCACCGCAGAACGTCCGGCTCTTCATGTACTCGCCTTCAGATGAATTACTCTGGCATAAAACCGTCCGACAGCTCTCAGTAATGGACGGACATCCCTCATTTATCATTCTAATGAGGTGATCACAATTAGCAGAATGGGATTTTGCTGTATTTCTACTCCTCTAGATGAGAATGGATCATGCTTGAGTATTTTAAACGCACTTGCAACGAAGGTGCTAATCAACTTTATTTGCATTCACTAATACTCTAATTCTCAGTAATGAGAGCAAAACACATGGCACCAAATTGTGTTGTTTCAGATTGGAAATTGTGAGTAAAGTCGAAGGTGTGAGAGCAAATGGTTTGCAGTGCGATTATTGGAGGAGGGGGTACAAAAACAACCGCCAGATTACGGGGCTTTTGTTGGGTAACGTTTGGCAGGGGTGGAGGCGTGACTGGGGTCCCGAGGAAAGCCAAGTGTCAAGTGGCGAGTCTTAGGGGGGCATAGCATTAACAGATGTGTTTCACACCACCGGGATGGCCTCTCCACACCTACTCAGGGGGGCAGCTGATGTCGGGTGAGGGGTCGAGAGGTTTGGGGCCTCTCTTTTCTTCAAGCTTGTGGGAAAACCTGTGTTTGAAATAGTTTTTGATTTGTGAGGTCTCACGCCTTTTCTTAGTTAAGTTTTTTTTTTATCAGTGTGTTGTTTTATAAGTGGTGTATTGATGCGTAAACAGTTGTCAGTGCTAATCAAACTTAATTAATATTTAAGAGCAATGAAGGAGCCTTAGAAGTCGAATTAGTGAGTACCAGATGGGCTTTATGGCCAGGTGACATTATTATTTCAGTAATTGAGAGGGGTCTGGTCTTTGTAAGCAGAGCGTGAATGCAGTTGGGCTTATTTTGTGGCTCTTTGATATAGTTATAAGTGGGAACTTGCACTACTGTTCAAAAGTGTGGGGCTGATAAGATTTTTTAATGCATAAGGAGTCTTTTATGCTCATTAAGGTTGATGAAAAACACACTACCATTGTGAAATATTATTACAATTTAAAATATCTGTTTTCTACGTAGATATATTTTAAAATGTAATTTATTCCTGTGATGCAGTCGTCAGTTTTACATGATCCTTCAGAAATCGTTCTAATATATGGATTTGCTGCCAAAGAAACATTTTTTTTTTGGGTGTTTTTCAATTTTTCTTTGATAGGATAGTGGAGATATGACAAGATGTGAATGGGAGACAGAGATGGGGGTGGGGTCGGGAAAGGTCCACGAGGTGGGATTCGATCACGGGACACCCGAGGTGCAACTGCACCATATGTCGGCGCACTGCCCACAAGGCTATCCAAAGAAACATTATTATTAAGCTTAGTTGCCTCAGACTTTTGAACTTCTGCGATGTGATGTGTGTTGAAGTGATTTTGATCAAAATAAAATGAACTCAATCACACAATTAAGAGTAAAGAGTGTATATTAGATGTTATTTGGTGCTTAATATATGTAGTTTATCATTCCTGTGTTGCCACAGAGAATTATGGTGCATGTCGTCATATGGTCATCTAGATTAGTATTAGTTTCTAGCAAGTTTATAGCTATTTTCATTCATTTACATTTTAAACTTAGTTAAGGTCAATACTTATTATATTGTTATGTTTAAATGCTCAATTTTTTTAAACTTGACTTATTTCTAGGGGTTAATCAATATGATTACCAGTTATTACAGGTCAAGCAAACCGATAACCGATATTTTGAACCGATATATGTATATGTCTGGTGTAAAAATGAAAAATAAGGTCAAGTTTAAGAATAACAAGGGCTCTGACAAAGACTTTTTTAAAATGCTTTTAAATTATTTTAATAGCAAATCGGTTTTGATAACTGATAACCATAAAAATGCTTAATATCGGTGCTGATAATCAGTCGACCACTACTTATTTTCATATCTAAACACATCAGGGGATGATAATAAAGGGGGTTTTCACAGCAATGCCATGGAAGAACCATTTTTGGGTCCCCGAAATAATCGGCAAACCGGTTTTGAAAATGGCCGATACCGATAATCATAAAAACAGTTAATATCGGCACCGATAATCAGTCGATCCCTGCTTATTTCCATATCTAAACATAATAGGAAATGAAAATAAAGGTCCCAAAATGAGGTTTTCACAGCAATGCCATGGAAGAACTATTTTTGGTTTCTGAAATAACCTTTCAGTGAACAATTCATAATAAAACCGTTTTTAGAACATTTAAATGATCTATAGAACTCTGTTCCATTATAAAGAATTTTATATATTTATACATATATATGTTTCTGGCGTAAAAATTATATGATAATGTCAAAATTAAGAATAACAAGAGCTCTGACAAAAATTCTAGCTTTTAAATATTATATCGGCAAAATGACCAATACCGATAACTATAAAAATGCTTAGTATCGGCACTGATAATCGGTTGACCCCTACTTATTTCCATATCTAAACCCAAAATGGGGTTTCCACAGCAGGAAGAACCATTTTGGGTTTTTGAAATAACCTTTCAGTGAACAATTATTAAAGGAACCATTTGAATCATCTTTAAAATTCTTCCACTATAAAGAATCTTTAATAAAACGGAAAGGTTCCAAAGATGTTAAAGTTTCTTCAAGGAACCATTAGTGCCAATAAAGAATCTTTATTTTTAAGAGTGTAAGCAATCATTCCAGCCAAGCAGAACCAATCAATTCCACCATTTTGTGTTCCCTAAAGAACCATTTTTTTCTTGATGTGAAGAAAATTTAAATAAACTGAAAACCTTTTTCAATTTAAAGAACCTTTTGTGCAATGGAAAGCTTCTATGAATGTTAAAGATTCTTCATGGAGCCATAGATGCCAATAAAAAAGGCAGATCTTTTCTAATAAAAAGTAAATGTTTCCTTCTTTGCATCTCTGCGTAGCATGTAAAACTAATTCCTGTGCCCATTCTCTTTCACTTTTTGGCAGGTAGCTCTATGCTGCCGGTGTTGATGGGCCAGTGCTGCCCACAGCTGTGTGAATGAGCTGTCTCGGCCCACCCTCCTCGCCCAGCTGCCGTGGCATGGCTTCTCTCAGGATGATGGCGTCATGGCGTTTGCTTCTCCTGTGGGTTATTCTAGCTCAGCTCCCTTTGGCCCACTCACGTCCCGCAGTAACCGAACAAGGTAAGCTTTTCCTGTTCCCATGTCCACTTCCAGGCTGTTTGTAATCTGAGGTGGCGCAAATCGAAACAAATGGACGAGAGCAGCAAATCTTTTACTTGCGTGATTTAGGCTGGAATACATTCATTGATGTTCAGTTTACGCTTGGCTCTACCTCATGCAGCAGCAGAGTTCTGGTCACGGCTTCGTTTTTTGATGTGGAGTTAACTAGCGGAGCTGGAACTCATTAGGGTCTGATGTGCTGTAGCCCTCCAGATGCATTCCCTTTATGCATCCAAAGAGCTTTGGGGTCTTTTGCGCTTTCTTGAAACTTTAGAGGTTCAGATGGATTGTGGTGGAATGCACAGCGTTGCAAAGACTGCTTAACATGCTAAAAGTTGTCTGAACACAATAAAGCGCACTATTGTAATCGGGGAATGGCTTTGAATAATTTGTTCATTTCATCTGGAATGCTCATTAGCTGCTTCTGTCTTACCCATTGGCTTTGATATATTGGTACTGTATTGGCTATATCAGCTAAAATTGTGATATTTATTTCAATATTGTATATTAGTATCTATATATTCTTTTAGTATAGTTGGGATAATATTGTAGTTTTTATTAAAAATTGTATTCATTTTTATTTAAAAGTTTTTTAATAATAGCTTTAGTTAACTGTAATAACCCATAATTTATTTATGTTTTTAGTTAAAAGAAAATATGTTTTTTAAACATTTTACTTCAAGTAATGAAAAAATAAAATGTAATAAAAGTAGTTTTTTTTTTCATGTCAAGCAATGAAAATTGTTTTAAAGTTTTAGTTAACTTATACCCATAATTTAAGTGATTCATTTTTTTAATGTAAGGAAAATAAAATGTAATGAAATTTTGTTTTTATTTTATTTAAAGAAAAAAATGTATGGTTTTAGTTACCTGTAATAACCCATCATTTAAATAATGTATTTTTTAATAAAATGTATAAATAAAATGTAATAAAATTGATTTTTATTTTATTTGAAGTAATGAAAATTTCTTTATGGTTTGAGTTACCTGTAATAAACCATACTTCAAATTATTTTTAATTTTTTAATTTTAGGTAAAATAAAATATAATAAAAAATAGTTATATATATATTTTTTTTTTTATTTCAAGTAACAAAATGTGTTTTATAGTTTTATTTAACTAATAAGCCATAATGTAAGTAATTTGTTCTTTTTTTATTTTAAGTACAATTTTATTTCAAATATTTTTTTTATGGTTTTAGTTACCTGTAATAACCCATAATTTAAATAATTTATTTTTTAGTCTAAGTAAAATAAAATGTAATAAAATTAGTTTTTATTTTATTTAAAGGAAAATGTTAGTGTTATGGTGTTAGTTACCTGTAATAACCCATAATATATAATTTTTTTTTTCATTTAAATCTTTGTTTTTTTTATTTCAATAATTTAACTCTTTTCTTTTTTAACTTTTTTTTTTTACTGTTTAATTTAAATTTATTTAGACAAAATAGCATTCAATTTTAATATCAATCATTACTGGTCATATAATGAAAATGATCTTTTTAGTCAGAATTTTTATATTGATGCATCCCTATAGCTCATTGTTTGGAGTGAAAACAAGAATATATTTGCTTGTAACTTTACTATAAAGGCAGGAGTCAGCCTGACACCAACACATAAATAAATTGTCGACAGCTTTATTGATGATGCATGTTTCCATACAAGTGTCCATTCACAACCGCTTAAGTCTAATATGTTGTACACTGTGAGCCGCAGAGCTCATCTGCATGTGAAAACAGCCATCATCCATATCCTGTTGCTGGATAAACTCTTGTTTCATTGTTTGTGAGCCTTGATCGAACTGTGTTTGCCTCCTTGCCTGAATTGACTTGTTGTAGTGACTCGGTGCCCGGCACTATTACTAGCCAGGCAGGAAATCCCAGAAGCAATCCATCCAGCCTATGACTTCCTCTACTGATTCTCAGCCAAGTCCAGAGCTTAGCACCAATTCCTGGTAGATACGGAGAGACGGACAGCTATGAAGATCCGAGGCTTGTTTTATTGAAGCTTTAGTTCATTAAAAGGCTCGTAATGATCCGAAATGCAACAACTTTTAGGCTTTTAAATATGTTGTGGATGAATAACGAGGTGATGACAGATGTTGTCCACTTCAGCATGGGCTGACTGACCAAGACAAATGGGTCGGGCCTCCGCCTCCCTCTGAGAAAACACATTCTCTTCGCGTCTCCAAGAAGCCAGTCCGGAGCGGTCTGAATCCGAGCGCACAGATGTGCGTTGGTACGGCTCGCCGATGAAATCATGCTTGTGATTTTGGATTGGTAAGACTGGGAAGAATGACGTAGGACCATATTTCTCCTGTTTTGTGGAAAATCTACGGTTTTAATTTGGTTAGATTATTTTCTAGCAGTCATAAACAAGCATTTTTTTTCCCCCACAGAGTTTTTTTCTGTAAACAAAATGTGCTTCCAATTCCAAGGTTTCCCCATTTCGGTATAGGAGGTGCGCTCCTCCCCTTGTTGTCGACTGCTTCAAATTTTACCGGAGGAATGGTTTGGATTTCTGCATGTTGAGGATCAAATTTGACTGCTTTTTTATGCAAAATGCTGTTTTATGAGCAAAAAGCTCCTTTTAGGTGAAGTTCAATAGCTTTGTATGATATTCTGACTGTACCTTTACCACATGAACCATTTTGGAAGGAAATGTGCATATGATTGACTTGATTTTGAGCTGTTTGAAAGCCCAAAAAGGGGGTTGGTGGTCTGTTCTGACAGGATTGTGGAGAACAGAGGAAAGAACAAATAATACATAATACAATTTGGGATCAGTAAGATTTTATTTCTTTCTTTTTAAAAAAATGAATGCATTTAATCAGCAAAGATGCATTAAATTGATTTTTTTTTAAAAGCCAGAGTAAATGCATAATTTGACTAAATGTTTCTGTTCTAAATAAATGCTGTTCTTCTTAACTTTCTATTCATAAAATAATCCTGAAAAAATATAAATGTATATATTGGTTTCCACCAAAATATTAACCAGCATAATTGTTTCAACATTGATAATAATAATACATGTTTCTTAAGTATCAAGATGATGTGACACTGAAGGCTAGAGTAATGATGCTAAAAATTCAGCTTTGGATCACAAGAATAACTAAAATTTTTACATATATTAAAATGAAAAGTTATTTTTAATTGTAATAATTCACAATATTACTGTTTTTACTGTTTTAATCTAATAAATGCAGCCTTGATGAGCGTAAGAGACTTTTTAAAATCCATTTTTATTTTATTTTGTGTTTTTTGTCATTTTTATTAGTTTTTAAAAATATCTATTGTTTTAATTCATTTTCATTTGAGTTATTTTAGTAAATCAATTTAAACCAAAAAAGCAACTAGCTGAAATTAAAATGAGTTATTTTTTTCTTTATTTTTATTTTATTTCAGTTACCATTTATTTTATTTTAAGTAATGAAAATTGTTTTATGGTTTTAGTTAACTGTAATTTTTTAAAGTAAATTAATGATGATTGTAATAATTAATATTTTACAATGTTAGTGTTTTTACTATTTTTGATCCAATGAATGCAGCCTTTTTTTAATCCAATTTTATATTTAATTTTTAGTCTAATCTAGTTTTTAAACGTTTATAGTTTTAATTCATTTTAATTTTTGTTTTAGTTATTATAGTAATAATTTGAACTAAAAATGGCAACTAGCTGAAATAAAATGAGTTTTTATTTTATTTCAGTTAACATTTATGTTATTTAAAGTAATGCAAATTGTTTTATGGTTTTTGTTAACTGTAATAACCCATAATTTAAAGAATTAATGTTTTATTTTAAACTATTTATTTATGTATTTCTAAAGATTTTTACATTTTATGTAAAATAATAATACACACTTTAAATAATTATTATTTTTATTTTAATTAGCTTTTTATTTAATCTGCTATATTTATTTAAGACTAGAGTAATGATGCTGAAAATTCAGCTTGGAATCACAGGAATAAATTACATTTTAAAATATATTAAAATGGAAAACAGATATTTTAAATAGTAATATTTTACAATATTACTGTTTTTACTATTTTTGATGAGCATAACAGACTTAAAAGTCATACTTTAAACTTTTGAACAACAGTGTATATTATTTTAAATAAATGCTGAAAATTCTAATTTTGCATCACAGAAAATAAATTACATTTTCAAATATATTAAATGAGAAAAACTACTTTTGCTATTTTGCTGTATTTTGATCTCCAAGATGCAGCCTTGGTAAACATAAAAGACATCTTTTGTAAACGATAAAAAAAATCTTACCAACCCCAAACCTTTGGCTTCGTGACATGTCATCATCCTCCAAAACCATAAGTAAAAAAGTACTAGCCAGACTACATTAAATACTAGTTCATTTGCTAAAACCATTGAATTTCAAAAGCAATTTAGTCTTGTTTCAATGTTGCATAGTTGGGCCTATAAAAGCCATTCTAACATTGATGTTTTTTATGGACATTTTTTGCCACTTAAAGCAAAACCACTTGTCTATGAAGAATTAATAAATGCTAGACTGCTCTAAAAATAAATAACTTATCTGGATTTACAGCAACAATACTCACGGCCAGGCGTTTAATTTCAGTATAACGGCTTCAAAGGCCATGCTGGGAGTTGTCAGCCCTATTAACTGCCATTATAAGTGTTGTTTTTCTTATAAATGTGAGGTTTAAGGGCATGTGTCATGCTTCTGCTCTAGGAAGCGACGGGAATGGAAGGATATAGGATGAGACATCAGTTCTTATTTTATTTTCAAGACCACCTCTCCCTGAGCCTCAGCCTCAGCCTTAACCTTTTCTACCCACCATGCCTTTTTTGTTAAATTGGGCTGAAGGGAAAGTTGATCCCAGCCCCCTCTCGTCCCGTTTCCCTGCCGGGATTAAGGGGCCTGTGATCCAGGAAATACCTCCACTTGGCTCAAGTAAGATCTCCATGACAACTAGCCGAGGAACCTGCTGTTACAGGCTCTTCTCCGTCTCTCCGAACGCGCTCTCTGTCCCCCTTCCGTCTCTTACGGATCCGCTCGCATTGTCAGGAAACACTGCGGAGGACAAAAGGGACGGATTAGTTTGTTTGACAATTAAGGTGACTTTAGGTTGGTGGGGGGTCTTTTTGAATGGGACGGCCGTATGCTGTGGCGTCATGGTTTTTTTGGGCTTTTGTTGCATGTACTGAAACTCGGGCCTAATAAGTGTAATGGGCCACAGGAGGTTAATCTTTAAACTGTTTCAATTTTTTTCTTAAGAACTTCCCCCTCTTTTGTAAAGGAAGTATCGGATTTCTTGCTAGCAGGGCTTGTGTTTTAGGTTTAAGGTGTTTGAAATATTGAAATTGTGGGTGAATCTCATCGTAAACATGCCTAAACCACATTGCACCTTAAAAACAATGAAAAAATATTTTATAATAATTATATTTTGCTGCAGTATATTTAAGAAAATTGACTATTGACTATTTTTTTAATATCCATTTTTATTTTATTGTTTTATTTATTTAAAAATGTCAACTAGCTAAAATAAAAGTTTTATATTAATAAAATTAAAAAAAAAATTTTTTTTTAGTTAACACTTTTTTTTTATTTTTAAGTAATAAATTGTTTTAAGGTTTTTGTTCACTGTAATAACCCATAATTTAAATAATAATTTTTTTTATTTTAAACTATTTATTTATTTATTTATTTTTAAAGATTTAAAAATTTTATGTAAAGTAATGACACACACGCACACGCACACACACACTTTTTAAATAATATATATATATTTTTTTAATTTGTTGTTTATTTTAAGACTAGAGTAATGATGCTGAAAATTCAGCTTGGAATCAAAGGAATAAATTACATTTTAAAACATTTAAATAGAAAACAGTTATTTTGAATAGTAATAATTATTATTAAGTAATATTTTACAATATTACTGTTTTTATTATTTTTGAACCAATAAATGCAGCATTGATGAGCATAAGAGACTTTAAAAAACATTAAAAGTCATACTTTAAACTTTTGAAGGACAGTGTATATTATTTTAAATAAGTGCTGACAATTGCAATCTTTTAGTTAATTTTATTTGATGATTTTTGTTATTATTATTTTTTGTTATTATTATTTTTTTTCTTCTTTCTTCGATATTTTTGCATTACTATATTTAGCTTAATTTCCTTTGTCCAAAATATAAAAATTATTTTAGATATTATTCCTTTAATACCTAAAATTGGCATACAATGTTTGAATTTATTAATTTATTTGATGTTTTTGTTATAATTATATATTTTTACGTCAATGCTGTACAACAAATATATCCTGTTGTATAAATTCTTTACAAATGAAATATCTAAAACCATATTTTACCTTTTTTTTTTTCACATTCCAGTCAATACATTTTTTTTTTTTTGCATTACTGTATTATTTTAGGTTAAAATATGGCCAAATGTGATCTTGACAAGTTTTGTGAGACTCAAAATTTGTAATCCATTTTGAAATTTTTCATATTAATCTTTGATTTTGTGGCTTCACAGTTTTTTTTTCTTTTGTTGGTGGTGGTCCTGTCTTATATTTATAGTTTCATTCATTCGTTTTTTGTTTTTGAGCAATCGCTCTTGTACTTTTCTTTCCCCATGGTGCTTCACAAGCTCATCCCTCTTGCGTTAGTCAGCCCTTGCCTTTAAGTTTTGCGGTTTTTCACTTTTCTTTTTCTTTTGACTCTTAGGTCATGGCAACTTTAACTTACAAAAACTTCAAAAATGTTGAAATTGCTCAACTTATTTTGGTAAGTTGTGAGATTTACTTTGATTTTATTAAGTCAGTTTAACATAAATTAAGTTGAAATGACTTGTACAACCAAGTTGATTATACTTAAAAATTTAAGGCAGGAAATTAACTTTTTTTTAACAGTGCATTAGATAAGTCTCCATCCACATTTTTTATATACATTTTGCAATATTGTTAAAAAAAACTATGGATGGGAATGCCTGGATGTGCATAAAATCTTACAATGTGCAATAAATCCTTTTTTGTCTGATAAGAAAATATGCATAAACTACATAATTTCCTTAATGCACAGCATGTTTTTAAAAAGGATCTTCATTTCTTTAATACCTAAAAGTTGTTTCTAATTTAATTTATTCTTAATATTCTTATATTAGGGGTGGGCATAGATTAATTTTTTTAATCTAGATTAATCTAGATTGAATCTTGGAATTAATCTAGATTAATCTAGATTAAAATGGCTAATTTGAATTCTGCTGAAGGCATTCAGAATATGTGTGCTACCCAAATAATGACTTAAAGTCTTTGAGAATGGATCATAAAGCTCATAAAGCTGTTCTATGATAATTTGTTGATGAAAATAAATTATGTTCAATTAGATGTACTTGTGTTTACTAACTAACTAACAATGAAATTATTTTTTCTCCCTATTAGATTGTGTTTTTTTAACGTCAACACCTACCCAGCCCATTACATGTTACACCGTACTTTTATTTTGACAGGTTGCCGTGAAGTTTCTGTGTCATACAGTATGATATGATGCTAGTTTTCTCAAATGAAACGGTAAAAGTGACACTCACAGCAGTTTGGGAGATTGAGTTTATCTGTTCATGTGAGATGAAAATGCCAAAAATTACCGGGAGCGTCACGTGTGTTTCAGTATGCGTGTAGTAAAAGCTCGTCTCCGCCATGCATACATACAGCTAGGCAAACGGAACATATCGGATTCATATTAAAACGGTCTTTTTGCATTTCAGTTTTCACAGACACTAGTCCATATCGCGATTTGAATTAAGTGACTGACCAACATTTGATTTATGAATCCAAAAAACGACGAATTTACGTGGCATTTCGCTATAGTAGATTCGGTTTTTATGAATAGAGGACGACGCGATCCCGTCTGTGTTTTGGCGGAGGAGACTTAAACGCGCGACCATATTCTACAGTCTTCGGTATACATCCGCGTTAAACTATCAAGGTGAAAGTCATCATAGCTTGCGTAGTTTAGACCCAGCTCCCAACCCAAATTTGAGAATAGATTAACGGCGATATTTTTTTTATCGCGCGATAAGAGTTTCATGTTAACGCAGCACGTTAACGCCGATAACGGCCCACCACTAATATATATACATAATTAATTTATTATTTTTTTTCATTTTTAATTAAATTGTAATTAAACAATTAAATTTAATTTTCTAGTAGTTTTTAATTAAATTTATTAAAACTAATTATTAAAATTAAATGTAGTACAACAAATACTGTTGATGTTGATGTATAAATGCTTTACAATTTAAATATCTAAACTCATTATTATTTAAATAACAATTTTTTCCACAATCCAGGTCAAAATAATTTTTAAATGCAGTCTGTAATTCGCTTAATTGACCTTTCGAAAGACCCATCCCGTTAGTAAATGTTGATACATTCAGGGTTGCCAAGTCTGCGAAACAAATTCATCCCAACTTTTCGCTGCATAGAAAAATATGGGATG
The DNA here is from genome assembly GCF_049309525.1 of Garra rufa. Lineage (NCBI taxonomy): Eukaryota > Metazoa > Chordata > Actinopteri > Cypriniformes > Cyprinidae > Garra > Garra rufa. The sequence continues at coordinate 8,755,735 of NC_133383.1, read as the reverse complement.
CGAAGAACACTTTGAACCCACGGACTACAATACAACCTGCGGCAACAGTGTAAAAGTAGCCCAAATATGTGGTAAAACCATGGACTTGGAAACACTGCATTTGACAAACCATGACGCTCTCATGCCACACATGTCCTCAAACAGTGAAAAATACATTGTGTAGCAAAGACAAAACTGACAATGTGCCGGCAGAGACCGAAACGGTTACTTTAGGTATGAAACGCACTCTTAGCTTTCAAACTGTGGGATTTTTGTAAGAAATTCAAACAATAAATACTGTTTGGTGGCTCTTGAATGTGTTGTGACAGATCGCTGTAACACCTCATTACAAGAGGTACGTGAACCGATCATTTCGTCCTCTTTACGAGTTCAAATAAAATAAAATATAATAAAATATGACCTAGACATGATCTAAGCAACCACATAGCAACCCCCTGGCATCATGACTGCAATTTTTGCACAGGCAAACACCACTTATTGTCCTCTGAAATTATTAAAAACTAGTTCAAGCTGCTTTTTGGCCTTGTATTGTTGTTATAGATGAGCAACGGAGACATTGTGAGGTCGTCTCTCTCCGTTCAGCTGTGGAATGTGTGAGGCGTTGAGTGTTGAATTTGTTAGACAGCTCCCCAGAGTGTGTGTGTTTGCGTCTGTGCGATGGGAGCGTGGGCACGGCTCTGGAGCGGAGCCTGCGGTGACTCATGCGCTCTCGCCGTCCACCGCTCTGTGAAGGGCGGATGCGTTACTTCGTCCTGGTTCATTTTCAGATCAAGCAAGAATTCAAAATCACCAGAATGTTGAAAATAAATAAACAATTTTATAAATTATCTCAACCTGCTGCTGTTCTTTCCTTCCTTGGTGGAAAAATCAAGCACTTTAAAGGATATAAACCATCACAACAAATTAATAAGCACATCTGCATGTGCTTTGCTGGATGTGTGACAACTAAAGTGTGTATGATGAATTGTATGAATTTATTCTCTGACACACATCCTGTCGACTTTGTCACAGGTCATGCAGTAGCGTCTTCCGAGGACGAAGATGACGATGAGTCATCATCAGAAGAGAACAAGCCATCAAGTAGCCAGGAGCTCTTACGTAAGCATGCGCTCTCTTTTTCGGAAAGGAAATCAAATGTTGAATTGTTCGTCGTTGTTAATTTTATATTTCCGCTGTAGCGATGGCACCCCACTGGGCCCAGCCTGAAAAGATGGAAAAGAAGCTTCACGCCGTACCGGCCAGCAAAACGGTGAAATTCCGATGTCAGGCCGAGGGAAACCCGACCCCGAAACTACGCTGGCTCAAGAATGGGAAAGAGTTCAAAAGAGACCAGCGCATCGGGGGCTACAAGGTGCGTTTGCACAGGAGCAGACTGCAGTACCTGACTGATATCACTGTAACGTGGGACATACAGCCCTCATTTAATCTGCACCTGAGCCGAGAGAATGAAAGCTGATACCTCAGCTTACAATAGGCCTAAATCACAGCCTGAATCTCTACACCCTGAACCTGACACCTGAATACACACACCCTGATGTAAACGTGCTGGAAACATTAGAGTTCTGGTTACAAATAGTTAGCCGTAGTGATTAGGGCTTGGTAAATATTTGTGATGATTTGCTGCTGATTTTAAATGGATCTGAGATTCATGAGAGGTTATTTGTCACACCAGCCATATACAAGTACATACAAGTGAAATACAGTTCCTCTAAGGCCAACATAGAGAAACCATGTACCACAAAGTGCTAGAACAATTAGTAACCAACAATTAAAATGTTAGCTTTATTCTTTTTAAAGTGATTTTGATGTTTATTTGGCCATTAAGTTCCATTCAGGGTCCGTTATTAGAATAGTGTAGCAGTTACTAAACTTAAGAGCATTCAAATAAACTAAAGAGCATTAAAATGATGATTTAAGTGTCTTAAATTTACGACTGTGTTTTAGTGCCACGTTAAATAATATTAACATTTAAAATTACGAGTCGAAATGTTTCGAGGCTGAAAAGTCGAAATGTTTCGAGGCTGAAAAGTCGAAATGTTTCGAGGCTGAAAAGTCGAAATGTTTCGAGGCTGAAAAGTCGAAATGTTTCGAGGCTGAAAAGTCGAAATGTTTCGAGGCTGAAAAGTCGAAATGTTTCGAGGCTGAAAAGTCGAAATGTTTCGAGGCTGAAAAGTCGAAATGTTTCGAGACTTAAATAGCGAAATGTTTCGAGAATTACATCATTTTCATAATGTTTCGACTTTATTCTCGTAATTTTGACTCAGTATTTAGTTTTTATACTCGAAATATTTAGTTTTTATTCTCTTAGTTTCGACTTTATTCTCAAAACATTTCGACTTTATTCTCATTATATTTCAACTTTATTCTCGTGATTTTGAATTTATTCTCAAAATATTACGACTTTAATTTCACAATCTTAGTTTTTTTAACATGGGACTAAAACTTTTAAACGTTTAAGTGTTTAATTTAAACTTCAGTATAAAAAAAATGTGTTTAGCAAGTTTGATTTAGTGAATCAGTTTCAGAATCAGAATCTGTCTGTTTCAATGAACTGATTAAAACCCTTATCCCAATGTGGCATTTTTGGCATATTGGTCAGTATAAATGAATATGATTAAATATTATTCCTCTGTTTGTTAAATGTTGGTCTTTCACATTTGAAATAAATCATTTGAAGTGATAGTTCACCCAGAAATGAAATTCATTAAAATGAAGTCATTAATTAATTTTTGGGTGAACTATCCCTGTAAGACATTTCAGAAAAAAACACGTGTATGTATTTGGAGTAAATATTATGTGAATACACTTTAAAGAATATTTATTTTCCTCCATTGACAGCTGCGAGAACACATGTGGACCATAATCATGGAGTCCGTGGTGCCCTCAGACAAGGGCAACTACACATGTCTGGTGGAGAACGAATACGGAAGCATCAATCACACCTATCAGCTGGATGTAGTGGGTCAGTCATCTCTCAGTATCAACCAGTGGCTGTTCAGCAATAAATACTGCACTTAAATCCAAATCTAACACACTCTGTCTTGTGGATATTTCAGAGCGATCGCCTCACAGACCTATCCTGTACGCTGGACTCCCTGCAAACCGAACGGCTGTGGTCGGGAGTGACGTAGAGTTTGTTTGCAAGGTGTTCAGCGATCCCCAGCCTCACATTCAGTGGCTCAAACACATACTGGTGAATGGGAGCAAACTAGGACCTGATGGACTCCCTTACGTACGCGTCCTAAAGGTAAAGATTTACTTTGAAATACAGTATGCAGTCAGGTTAATAAGTGGTCCACACATGTTAGAATGTGATGGATTGGATGTGATGGATTTGGTTTCTTGTCATCTCCAGCACTCGGGGGTCAATAGCTCGGACACCCAGGTGCTGACGCTCTACAATATCACAGAAGAAGAGGGTGGCGAGTATATATGCAAAGTGTCCAATTATATAGGAGAAGCCAATCAGTCAGCCTGGTTAACTGTCCTTAGACATGATGCGCAAGGTAACTTTGACCACAGGATAGTCTGAAACGTTCTCCGTAGAGGTTTTAGCCTTGGGTTTCTCTCATGCTTTGGGTTTTCCTATTCCATAATGCCATGGAAACTTCCAGTTGACCCAAACCAATTGGATTAGGTCTTGCTGGAGAGTCTTTCCATGTGGCTTGCCTGATGTGGGTGGAGGTAGATCGAAGGTGATGGTGCTGGGAAGCAATATTTAATCCTTTTACAGGTGATGGAAAGATTTCAGGTGGTTTCCAGAGCGTCTAACTGGTTTTAAACCAACCGGATAGATGCAACGACTTCTCCAAAATTTCCCAAGCTCAACGTTGTCCCGCTTCCTCCTCCTTTCCCCTCACGTCTTGGGCCTCGGGTCTGCTTTTCTCGTTCTCTTCCAGACGGCTGGCCTCAACACCACCGACAAGGAGATGGAGGTGCTCCAGTTGAGGAATGTGTCCTTTGAGGATGCTGGGGAGTATACTTGCTTGGCGGGCAATTCCATTGGGATCTCCCATCATTCAGCTTGGTTGACCGTTGTCAAAGGTATCCGGCGACTCTTTCCTGACCTTTTCTTCTCGTCCCAACAGTGGCCATTTGTTTGTGTCATTCGCCAGTTTCAGGTGAACCATGTTTAAGTCAAAGACCATTTCCTCAGCTATCACTCGAGCCGTATATTTCACAAAGGGCGAGGTGTTTCGTGGGAACATGTGTGGCCATCCACAGGTGCAAAACCACCCATGCGTGGCACCGCCATGCCGAGTAGACCAAACATTTGGATTTTAGTGACATCTTCCCCTATAAGTATCAACTTACTTAGCTGCCCTCAGGGGTTTTCACTTCCCATTGACCTGGCAAATGACACCAGTTATGGCACTGTTTCACCTCCTCTACTTATCTTTCACTAAATACCTCATTTTCTCTCTCGGATCTGCTATCTTTGTTGTTTTAATGAGCGGTTAGTGCACATCAAGTCACCTTCATTCAGATTAAATTAGTTTTTTGAGAGTAAGCAGACTGATTTTGCATAAAGCCTGTTCTAAAACCTAATGAGCTACTTTGTTGTCTTCTAGGGAGGCATCCTAACTGCGACTGAACCTCTTAAGTGTCTCATTTGATTCGGTTTGCGCTAGAAACTGGCGTTAACGTTGCTAAAATGACAAATTAATCATCTCCTCTAGATTATTCAGATCACAATTCAGATATTTTCTTGCAATTGCGAGCTTACAAGTTGCAATTCTGACATTTTCTCTCAATTGCGAGTTTATATCTCGCAATTTTGCTAACTTTTCTTAGAGTTGTGAGAACTATACTCACAATTGCTAGTTATAAAGTTGAAATTGTGAGTTATAAAGTCAGAATTGTGGGATATAAATGCACAATTGCAAAAAAAGTCGCAATTCTGACTTTTTCTCACAATAGCCTGTTTGTATCTCGCAATTAAATCTCACAATTCTGACTTTTTCTCGCAATTGCGAGTTTATATCTCGCAATTCCAACTTTTTCTTGCAATAGCAGGTTTATGTCTCACAATTCTGACTATATTTCTCAGAGTTGAGATATGAACTCACAATTCCGACATTTTCTCGTAATTGTGAGTTTGTATCTCGGAATTCTGACTACTTTTCTCAGTGTTGTGAGATATAAAGTTAAAATTGTGAGTTATAAAGTTAGAATTGTAGGATGTAAACTCACAATTGCAAGAAAAATGTCAAAACTGTAAGATAAAAATTTGCAATGGAGTTTATATTTCATCTAAACTTAGGCTACCTCATGCATCAAGACCATGGCAAACCTGGTTCTTTGAAGGGAAAATAAAAGCATTGTTGAGGGGGTGAAATATTTTTTTTATGTAGTTGTTCAGGCTTATTTTAATCACTTTAAGTCATCTTGAGGCACCTTAGAAGTTCACTGAGACCCCTATATTGGGCTCCAACTCTCTGGTTGAGAACAGCACAAACAGTATTAGGTAAAATCATCCACTGAACTATCAAATTATTTTATAAATGAAATATAGGTACTGGTATAATTCTGTTATAGTATAGCGTTATAGTTCATTGAGTATAATCTGAAATTACTGTGACTTGGTGGTGCATTATCATTGCATCATTAAAACATTTTAACGAGTTGTGTGGTTATGATATTTGTCACTTGATGTGGATGGGTCAGCTTGATCACTAATTAAAACGGGTTTTCATAAATAATTATCTTCTGAAGACTTTTTTTATTTCAACCACTGCATACTATTGCACAACAGCTCAACTCCATATGAACGATGCTCTAATTTAATAACAGCCCATCAGGTGTAGCCGTGTGGCACTTTGGCCTCCCAGGACAATTTGGCCAGGATGCTTGTGTTTCATACTTGTGCATGGGATGACTGCAGCCTCACGCCGATGGAGAATGTGGGGCGAAATACTACGCCACAAAGGAGCCATTATGCAGCCACAAAGGATGCTTGTGCTCTTTTCTCCGTGCCAATAGTGTCAAATGCACTGGTTGAAATAAAACAGAGCTCGGTGTATGTGTGGATACGTGTGCGTGTGTGTGCTGCCTGTCACCAGCATCTACCAGTGTGTGTCAGTCTAAAGCACTGTTTAACGCTGTAGACACAGTATGTCGGTTGACAGTGTACAAGCGGATTTAGGCTTATTAGTGCTATTTGCTATGGCAAGCATCACTAATATATCTGTAGTTTTCTCTCGTTTTCCAGGAAAAAATATTTAAGCATTCTCAAAACAAGATATGTTTACTGTACTTGAGAAGCAAAATGTATGTAAAATAAGATTGTTTTCAGACAAAATATCTTGAATCAAGTTAAACATAAACCTAAGGAAGCCTGTTTGTTGCAATTTCTTGCAACAAATTTCTTGTAATTGCGAGTTTATATCTTTTCTCAGAACTGTGAGATATAAACTCACAATTCCAAGACAAAAGCCAGAATTGTGAGGAAAAAAAAGCAGCAATTTTGACCTTTTCTTGCAATTGCGAGTTTTTTCAGAGTTGCGAGATATATACTTGCAATTTCGAGTTATAAAGTAAAATTGTGAGTTATTTAGTCAGAATTGTGGGATATAAATTCACAATTGCAAGAAAAAATTTTTTTAGATAAAAAGTCGCAATTCTGGCTTTTTCTGGGAATTGTTTATTTCTGGGAATAGTTTATATCTCAATCTCGCAATTCTGACTATTTATGAGACAGTATTATGAGACAAACTTGCAATTCTGACTTTATCTTGCAATTGCGAGTTTATATTTTGCAATTCTGACTAGTTTTTTTTTTTTCAGAGTTGTAAGATATAAACTCACAATTCCAAGAAAAAAGACAGAATTGTGAGAAAATTCAGACTTTTTCTCGCAATTCTAAGTTTATATTTCACAATTCTGACTAGTTTTCTTAGAGTTGCGAGATATAAACTTGCAATTGCGAGTTCTAAAGTTAAAATTGTGAGTTATAAAGTCAGAATTGTGGGATATAAATTCATTTTTCTCGCAACTGTGAGTTTAGATTTTGCAATTCTGACTAGTTTTCTCAGAGTTGTGGGATATAAACTCACAATTGCAAGAAAAAACTGAATTTTGAGAATTTTGACTCGCAATTGCGAGTTCTAAAGTTAAAATTGTGAGTTATAAAGTCAGAATTGTGGGATATAAATTCATTTTTCTCGCAACTGTGAGTTTAGATTTTGCAATTCTGACTAGTTTTCTCAGAGTTGTGGGATATAAACTCACAATTGCAAGAAAAAACTGAATTTTGAGAATTTTGACTCGCAATTGCGAGTTCTAAAGTTAAAATTGTGAGTTATAAAGTCAGAATTGTGGGATATAAATTCATTTTTCTCGCAACTGTGAGTTTAGATTTTACAATTCTGACTACTTTTCTCAGAGTTGTGAGATATAAATCGCAATTCTGACTTTTTCTCAGAATTGGGAGTTCACAATTCTGACTACTTTATAATAATTCTTGTGCATTACAAAGTCAAAATTGTGGGTTATAAACTCACAATTGCAAGAAAAAAACATCTTGCAATTCTGACTACTTTTTTCAGAGTTGTAAGATATAAACTCACAATTCCAAGAAAAAAGACAGAATTGTGAGAAAATTCAGACTTTTTCTCGCAATTCTGAGTTTATATTTCACAATTCTGACTAGTTTTCTTAAAGTTGCGAGATATAAACTTGCAATTGCGAGTTCTAAATTTAAAATTGTGAGTTATAAAGTCAGAATTGTGGGATATAAATTCATTTTTCTCGCAACTGTGAGTTTAGATTTTGCAATTCTGACTAGTTTTCTCAGAGTTGTGGGATATAAACTCACAATTGCAAGAAAAAACTGAATTTTGAGAATTTTGACTCGCAATTGCGAGTTCTAAAGTTAAAATTGTGAGTTATAAAGTCAGAATTGTGGGATATAAATTCATTTTTCTCGCAACTGTGAGTTTAGATTTTACAATTCTGACTACTTTTGAGTTCACAATTCTGACTACTTTATAATAATTCTTGTGCATTATAAAGTCAAAATTGTGGGTTATAAACTCACAATTGCAAGAAAAAAAGATCTTGCAATTCTGACTACTTTTCTCAGAGTTGTAAGATATAAACTTGGAATTGGGAGTTATGAAGTTGAAATTGCAAGTTATAAAGTCAGAATTGTGGAATATAAACTTAAAATTCACAGAAAAAAAGTCATAATTGTGCGATAAGTTGTATTTCTGACTTTTCACTCGCAGTTCTGACTACTTTTTTTCAGAATTGTGGGATATAAACTCACCATTGCTAGAATTGTGAGATAAAAAGATGTAGTTACCTTTTCTTTTCTTTTTTTTCAGTAGCGGAAGCTGGCCTCCATATAAACCTCCCTTCTTTTCAATTTTGCTTGTCAAGTAAATCAAGTAAAATCTTGTTTTGAGGATGTTTTTACTGGAAAACTAGACTTATGAAATAGAATTAAAAATTAACTAAAATATAAAAATAAAAGTTAATTCAAAATATTAATAAAAACTAAAATAGTTTAAAAATAATGATGATAAAATAATGTATAAATGTAGTTTTTGTTACTGACTGTAGCCTTCTGTTTGTCCCATAAGCCCCAACTGCTCCCTCTGCAGTCCCCAGTCAGTCCTACTTGGAGGTGCTGATATACTGCGTTGGATTCTTCCTCATCTTCCTCATGGTAGGAATCGCCACCATCGTCAAAGTCCGCAGCTCCTCCAAGAAGAGTGACTTCAACAGCCAGCTGGCCGTGCATAAGCTGGCCAAAAGCATTCCTCTCCGCAGACAGGTAACAGATAAGGCCTTTGATGTACTGCTGTCCAAAGAAGGGCCCTTGTATCTGTCTAAAGGGCCCTTAAAAACCCCCATTCTGCTTTCTCGCTCTACAGGTGTCGGTGGAATCCAGTTCCTCTCTGAACTCTGGAGTTATGTTGGTCCGACCTTCACGACTCTCCTCCAGCGGGACGCCCATGCTTTCAGGGGTGTCTGAGTATGAGCTTCCCCAGGACCCATGCTGGGAGGTGCCCCGAGAGAGGTACGGACACTGCTCATCCACTGCTTTCCTCTGTAATTGGGTCAATGTAGACTTCATTTTGCAAATTTGTTTATGTTTTAACAGGCTGGTACTTGGGAAACCTCTGGGCGAAGGCTGCTTTGGTCAGGTGGTGATGGGCGAAGCCACTGGACTGGACAAAGACAAGCCCAACCGGATAACTAAAGTCGCTGTGAAGATGCTGAAATGTAAGTGGTTTTGCAAAATAACAGCCCTAAAGACCCCATGAAATAATTAAATGGTTAATAAAATAATAAATGACTAAATAAATTAATATTATCAGATACTATCAAATTAGTAATATTAAATATGATTAATATTAAGTTATTATTAATAATATTATTAATACTAAGTTTATTGTTTATACCTACCTGGCAAATCTTTTTGTTGTAATTATAAACATCACAAAATTGTATTCTATTAAATAAATAAATATTTTTTAAATAAAATGTATATCCAGGAAAAAAAAATAATAATAATAAAAAAATATATATATATGTAATATGTTATAGTAAGGATAGAAATATTAATAACACAAATAAAAAAATAATAATAATATTTTCCCCAATATATTATTTTTATTTTAAGGTTTAGGTATTTTTATAAAAAAAAATGTAGCATTTTTTTTTAATAAATTTATATATTTATTTAAATAATAATATTTAATAATAAGGATAGAAATTGTAATAATACTAATAATATTTTTCTCTTTATTTTAAGGTTAGGGATTTATTTTCTTTAAAATCAAACAAAAATTGAATAATCATATTTATATATTTATTTAAATAATAATAATATTTAATAATAATGATAGAAATTTTAATAATACTACTAATATTTTTTCCAATATATATTTTTTTTAAGGTTTAGGTATTTATTTTCTGTAAAATCAGAAAAACAGAACAATCATATTTATATGTTTATTTCAGTAATAATATTTAATCATAAAGATAGAAGTTGTAATAATACTAATAATATTTTCCCAATATATTCTCTTTATTTTAATGTTTGGGTATTTACTTTCTGTAAAATCAGACAAAAATACAAATCTAGGAAAATATTGTAATAATAATAATAGTACAAAATACAAAAAACTAATTAATTATATTTATGTTTATTCAAATAATAATATTCAATAATAAGGATAGAAATAGAAAAAAAAAAACAATTTAGAAAATAATATTTTTGGAAAATGTAGATCTTTGTCATAAAACTCAATTTTTGACTTCATGGGGGCTTTAAGACCAAAGCACATTTTTTATCAGATGTTTATTCGTGTAGAACCACACCTCATTAACATTTTGCATGTTTTTATTAGCTGACGCCACTGAGAAGGACCTGTCTGACCTCATCTCAGAGATGGAGATGATGAAGATGATTGGCAAACACAAGAACATCATCAACCTGCTCGGAGCTTGTACCCAGGATGGTAAGAGCCCGTATGAAGAATTCTTACAATCACATGGCATTAGATAATGTTGGATCACACTGCAAGGATTTCCTCTTTAAAAACACTCTTACTACCTTCCCCCAGGCCCTCTTTATGTCATCGTGGAATATGCCTCTAAAGGAAACCTGCGGGAATATCTGCGTGCCCGTCGACCGCATGGCATGGAGTACTGTTACAATCCTGATCAGGTGCCTGTAGAGAGTATGTCCATTAAAGACTTGGTCTCATGTGCCTACCAAGTGGCTCGTGGCATGGAGTACCTGGCATCCAAAAAGGTATTGCTGACATATGGTGTGATTTATTTTTAAAAAATCTTCAAAATGTGGGCTGAATTTAATACTTTTTTTGGTCTCAACAGTGTATCCACAGAGACTTGGCAGCACGTAATGTACTTGTAACAGACGACAATGTAATGAAGATAGCAGACTTCGGTTTGGCCCGGGACGTCCATCACATAGATTACTACAAGAAGACTACAAATGTATGCAGTCAGTTCTTCGAAATCATATTTATTATCTAAAAAGTCAATATGTGTCAAGTAAATGTCTTTATTTCTTCTTCAGGGCCGGCTTCCTGTCAAATGGATGGCACCTGAGGCTTTGTTTGACAGGATTTACACACATCAGAGTGACGTGTAAGATGGCTCATATGTTTTTAATTTCCAGTATATCTTCAGCGCTCTTACTTCGTAGCAAGTAGTTCTTTGGTTGTGTTTTGGTACTAACTGAGCGATCTCATGTTGTAGGTGGTCTTTTGGGGTTCTTCTGTGGGAAATCTTCACTCTGGGGGGCTCGCCTTATCCAGGAGTGCCCGTTGAAGAGCTGTTCAAGTTACTACGAGAAGGTCATCGCATGGACAGACCCTCAGCCTGCTCTCAGGAGATGTATGACACAATATAATAAGTGACTAAAAGATGTTCCATTTCATTTGATCAATAGAATCTTTAAAACTATCTGACTCTTTTCTCAGAATTGTGAGATATAAACTCGCAGTTGCGAGTTATAAAGTCGTTTTGAGGTGAAAGAAAGACTGATATGTTCTCATGTATCTCACAATTCTGACTTTATTTCTCAGAATTTTGAATTTGTCTCACAATGCTGACTTTATAACTCACAATTATGAGCTTATATCATAGTTTAAATCACACAATTCTGAGAAAAAGTCAGATGTTTATGTATTTGTTTTATTTTTTATTTAAATCATGCAATTCTAAGAAAAAAAGTCTTGATTTGTGAGCTTATATTGCAATTCTGAGAAAAAAAAGTCAGATTTGTAAGTTTAAATCACAGAATTATGACAAAAAAGTTAGATTTGTGAGTTTAAATCATGCAATTCTGAGAAAAAAGTCAGATTTGTGAGTTTATATCACACAATACTGAGAAAAAAACTTCAGATTTGTGAGTTTAAATCATGCAATTTTGAAAAAAAGCTAATTTGTGAGTTTAAATCACACAATTCTGAGAAAAAGTCAGATTTTTTAATTTAAATCATGCAATTCTAAGAAAAAAAGTCTTGATTTGTGAGCTTATATTGTAATTCTGAGAAAAAAAAGTCAGATTAGTGAGTTTAAATCACACAATTATGAGAAAAAAAGTTAGATTTGTGAGTTAAAATCACAATTATGAGAAAAAAGTTAGATTTGTGAGTTTAAATCACACAATACTGAGAAAAAACTTCAGATTTGTGAGATTAAATCACAATTCTGAGAAAAAAGTGATTTGTTGGCTTATATTGCAATTCTGAAAAAAAAATGTGAGTTTAAATCACACAATTCTGAGAAAAAGTCAGATTTTTTTTATTTAAATCATGCAATTCTAAGAAAAAAAGTCTTGATTTGTGAGCTTATATTGCAATTCTGAGAAAAAAAAGTCAGATTTGTAAGTTTAAATCACACAATTATGACAAAAAAGTTAGATTTGTGAGTTTAAATCATGCAATTCTGAGAAAAAAGTCAGATTTGTGAGTTTATATCACACAATACTGAGAAAAAAACTTCAGATTTGTGAGATTAAATCATGCAATTTTGAAAAAAAGCTAATTTGTGAGTTTAAATCACAATTCTGAGAAAAAATCCAATTTTTTTATTTAAATCATGCAATTCTAAGAAAAAAAGTCTTGATTTGTGAGCTCATATTGCAATTCTGAGAAAAAAAAGTCAGATTTGTAAGTTTAAATCACACAATTATGACAAAAAAGTTAGATTTGTGAGTTTAAATCATGCAATTCTGAGAAAAAAGTCAGATTTGTGAGTTTATATCACACAATACTGAGAAAAAAGTCTGATTTGTGAGCTTATATCGCAATTCTGAGAAAAAAAGTCAGATTTGTGAGTTTAAATCACACAATTCTGAGAAAAAAGTCAGATTTGTGAGTTTATATCACACAATACTGAGAAAAAACTTCAGATTTGTGAAATTAAATCACAATTTAAAAAAGTGATTTGTTAGCTTATACAGTAGTCAACATTCGAAGTGGATCAAAAAAGTTAATCAAAAGTTGTCCTAAGATAAGAATGGGTATTCTTTTTGGTTTTAGGACAAATTTGATGAAAGGTTTTGATCCACTTCGAATGTTGACTACTGTATTGCAATTCTGAAAAAAGCAAATTTGAGTTTAAATCGCAATTCTGAGAAAAGTCAGATTTGTGAGTTTATTTCACGCAGTTTTGAGAAAAAAGGCTGATTTGTGAGTTTAAATCAGAATTTTGAGAAAAAAGGACACCTTTTTTTAAAATTCAGTGGCGGAAACAGGCTTCCACAACATTCAATATTTTGGTTTGCAACTGATTTGATTTAAATAGAATCGTTTAAAAACTTTTATAATGTAACACATTTTTTAATAAAACAGGTGTTGTAATTTATTTATTTTAATAAATATTTATTTCATTAGCAATAATAATTACTTAAATAATTATAAAAAACTTGAATCAGACTACATATTTCATTTATTTTAGTAATAATTAGGGCCGGGACTTTAACGCGTTAATTTAGATTAATTAATTACACAAAAATAACGCGTTAAATTTTTTTAACGCATTTTAATCGCACTAAGTTTTGCACCGCGGAACGTTTCTCACTGGATGAATTCGGCGGACCGATTATACTGGAGCACCAACTAGCGTTCAGACAAGCCAAAGAAGCTGCGTCCGTCCTAAATAGTATTGAATGTCCCAAATCGTAGTATGTTTAAAAAGTATTCCAAAGATTCCCGGATGGTCTACTACTTAACGATCAATGCACACTCTTAACTGCTAATATTGCCCGCAACACACTGCGCCGTGAACGAGGATTCGATTAGAACTACAAACACGCATAAAAAGTGTTAAAAAACTACAAACATGGAGAATATACGCGACCAACGGACAGGTAGAGAAAGGGGTTTGAGTGATAAATAATCAGTGTGTAACCTGATAAAAACTATTTTTTTAAATGTTATCCGCGTTATATTCCATGTGCAGCAACATTTATAATGATAGGTTTGGTCATTAACGTTTAAATGCATAATTAAGCAAACACAAGAGCAGAGTTCTTGGAATGAAAGAACGTGCCTCTTGCTACCCTATGCTTGCTGCAATATTGCACTGGTCTGTTGGACTTGGTTGAACAAAAATAAACAATATTTTGTTGCTTAAGCTTATGTATTCAGTCATTATTCAATGGTATACTAAAAATCCATGTAAAAATCTTAATTCTCACTGTTCTCAGGTCAAATATTTACATGCGATTAAAATGCGATTAATTTCGATTAATTAATTACAAAGCCTCTAATTAATTAGATTAAATTTTTTAATCGAGTCCCGGCCCTAGTAATAATACATTTTATTTTTGAAATATTTTTGTATACTATATAATTTTGTTTTTTTGCATTATTTAAATAAATCACTCAAAAATGAGTCACACCATTTTAATACAAGTTTTAAAAAAATTTCCACTTTTTGTTACTTTAGCAGTATTAAAAAAAAATCTGAATAAAGTGCAAAAATATTTCATGTTGTCTTCACATAATGACTCACTCATGCAATGTTGTTGTTTTTTCAGATACCTGATGATGAAAGACTGCTGGCATGCGGTTCCCACACAGAGGCCAACTTTCAAACAGCTGGTAGAAGACCTCGATCGCACTCTGTCCATGATATCCAATCAGGTAAGGCCAGCAGACTGCATAGATTCTTTCTGCCTTTCAATTCAGCATCCCACTCAAATTTAATGTGAAATGTGCATCATGGTCAGCAACTCTGTTAAGACTTTGGTCCAAAATGGATGAAAATGTTCACCGTTCTCATTGTGGGAATGACATATTAACGTATATATTTCCTTGCAGGAGTATCTGGACCTCTCCCTTCCCCTGGAGCCCATGTATTCTCAGGTCATCCTGAATGAACGAAGTTCCACCTGCTCCTCAGAGCCAGATTCAGTTTTCTTAAGAGAGTCTGGACCTGAAGAACCCTGCATCCCACCGACAGCCCCCCCACAACAAACTGTACGATCCTTCAAAAAACGCTGACAGTAGAGAATGCCTGGATTTCTATGTTCACAGAGGATCTCTCTACATCTTTCTGCTTCCTTTGACTCTTAAACTCTGCAGGCTCAGAGACTGAGGAGATCAGCCTGGGCCGTTCTAGCACAGAAACGCAAGCAGGAGGAAACGTTTCCTACCAGCAGACTCTAAAACAAGACTGAAAGAGTCTCACGTGGGGAACTATCAAACTTTTCGTCCATCGAATGTCCTTAAATAAGATGTATGAAAAGCATCATTGAAGGATAAATATGGTTATCGACGCCAACAAAGTCAATGGAGTGGAGAAATATTTCCAAGTGTTACCCAGTAGACGATGCTGGCTTTGTAAATTGTACAAATATGAAATTATATAAACAATATGGTTTTATATGACTATTATAATTATTATTATTTTTGTATGAGGTTGTTTATTCCCTTTTTTGTTCAAAAATGATCCCCCACACTGTGTCCAACAGTGACGAGCAACATTTTGTCGTCGCTTGGTTTCTACTTCTGCAGTCTAGCAATGAAATCTCATTGGAACAAAATCATAGGATATTATCTTAAGAATGAAGTGTGTAATTTAGCTATTTTGAAGATATTCAGATACTTTCTTGTATCTTGGAAATACAAGAACGCCTGAAAGTTGTAAAAGCTATTAGATTCTGACCTGCTTGACCAGTAGCTTGAATCTGTTTGTTCGACCAATGGCAGATAGGAGTAAATGTTTAAGGAAACCTGTTGTTATTTTATGCCGTTTGGCAACGCTAGTTCGTGCAGATATTAGACAATTCACCTTTGAACATCAAATATGTTCTGACTAGTTGTGTCAATGTGGGAAAAATGAATAACTTATGGTTAAAAATGTCATCTCAAGCCTGTTTAGATCACATAGATTTATGGGAGACTTTCTATATGTTGAAATAAGCTACAAATGAAATCTGTTACTCATTGCTTGCATTTGTTTGGTGTCCTGAGTCACTAAAGTGTGAATTTAGGGGTTGAGGGGTTGACCGATATGTTTTTCATTGCAGATACCGATAATGACCAATTAAGTAGACCGATGACCGATATTTTCAAATTTGTCCAAATTAAGAATAACAAGGCCTCTGACAAAAACATTCTTTAAGTGCTTTTACATTATTTTATTGGCAAATTGAAAATGACCGATACCGATAACCATTAAAATGCACCATAAAAATGCTTAATATCGGTGCCGATAATCGGCTAAGTCAATAATCGGTCGACCCCTAGTGTGATTCAATGTTAAGTTACTATTCATATGAAACAGCTGGAATATGTATGTCTGTTTAGCATCGGCATGGTGGTTGACAATCTGTTAGCACCATAGCATTATCTTAAGCTTGACTCTCAAACGACAGGGTTTGTTTATGTGACAGGATTGTGAGATTAGTTCTCAGAATAGAGTTTTGATGCGTGTGTGATTGTTTATGTACAGTATGTCCTGATGTGAATTTCAAGGCTGTGGCCATGCACTTATATTCAGGCTTTCAATAAGCTGATATTGCCTTCCTGTGGGAATATAAATAAAAAATGTTATATATAAAATATGATCTTAAGCTTGCATTTGTATATGTAACTCACACCCGTAGGAAATAAATGACAGATGAAACATCTTTACTTCCAGGCCAGAGGTTGTTGGAAGGGCAGATGTGCATAAGAAGTTGCTGACTTAAATGCGATCCGTCTGCTCACGCTGAAAGCTTGAGCGAGAGCTAAGCGCATGATTAACGGTGAGAAGAAAGTGTTTTTCCCCTCCGCCGGCCCCTCATCGATTAACCACGCCAACAGCAAGAGCAAACACAGCAGCATCAGGCTGTATATCACGAGGAAAAACTCTCATGGCAGTGAAACAAGACAGCTGAAGCACTTCAGTGACTCTTTAGATATTTGATTAATGCTAAGCAGATTTTCAGATAGATAGAATGTAAATAAGTTCAAAGTTATTATTAGCATTAAAAACTATGTTACAGTGACTTGGAATATTAGGATGTTTCTCATTTGCTTGATCCATTAGAACCCTTTTAACATCTTTGTCTTTTCAATCTCAGTAATCTTGTTGCTTTTGGCAGGAAAGGGTCATAATTGTATTAATGCCTGGAAATAGGAGCCGTTAGGAGTCACATCTGCCAGTCTGTCTGTGCCATTGCACCCCTGTAAAAGCTATCTATGGACTACACACCTGCCTTTATGAGCAGCTAATGGGCCATGAGGTGCAATTAACCGTTGGCCATTATCACCTTTGACAGATGGTCCAGGAAAGTCCTGGATAAATGACTCAAGTGCTCTTGTAGCGACAGTGCTGTCATTACAACCCACAGCCTCTAGACAAACATTTGAGCAAACAAATGTAATTATCTGGGCTCCATAAAGGTGTTATGTTACCAAGTTGTAGGCTAAAGACTTAGCATTGCATACCTAAAGGCACTTCAATGATTGTTGTGCTTGTGTGATATGGATTGGTTCAGTTTGTTGTCCTACATCGGAAAAGAATCATTTTCAAGCCATGTGTTCCCTCTGGAATGTCCCACTGGTTCTTATAATAGTGAGTGACTTTAACATTTTGTTTTATGCAAGTTGTTAATAATTTGGTAAATGTCTCAGTGCTTCATCAAGCACGTACACTCACATTTTGTGGTAATCGTAAACCTTATTTAGCAACTTGATAGCAGTTTCTTTTACGTTATTATAGCATATATATGTGGTTAGACTTAGCACTTAAAAAACGTTACATTTTGTTCTATATACCTAAACGTAAATTCTAAATCTATTGTGTATGTTACATATATATGTTGCTAAAGACTTTAGCATTGTATTCCTTAAAACTAGTGTTTTCACTTTTAAATTTTTACGGCGAAATTTCACAGGCAAAAAGGTCCATTGTTTATCCAACTTATTCTTCTACATGGAAGTAAGCCTATGGGTGAGACTTCCAGTTTATTGGCCGCTATAGGGAAATAACAAGAAGAATAACAACATCCAGTAAAGAGTAAAACTGTTTGCACTACAAACCAGTGTGTTCATAATTAAGATAATACATAAATAATATGGTAAAACAGACAAATCTGCAATATCAAGGAGCAAAACCAGCTGTTTTGTACAGCTAAAAATAGCTGAAACCAGACCAATAAAATTTACAAATGGACGAAATATGAATAATAAGCTTTCCATGAATGTATGATTTGTTAGGATAGGACAATATTTAGCTAAGATACAACTATTTGAAAATCTGGAATCTAAGGGGGGCAATAAATCAAAATACTGAGAAA
This sequence comes from Garra rufa, assembly GCF_049309525.1. Lineage (NCBI taxonomy): Eukaryota > Metazoa > Chordata > Actinopteri > Cypriniformes > Cyprinidae > Garra > Garra rufa. The sequence continues at coordinate 8,737,455 of NC_133383.1, read as the reverse complement.
TCACCTTTAAAGTTGTCAAAATGTTCTTAGAAATACATATTACTAATCAAAAATTAAGTTTTGATACATTTATGGTAGGAAATTTACAAAATATCTTTACAGAACATGATCTTTTATTAATATCCTAATATTTTGACATAAAAGGAAAATCAAGACTTTTTGGCTATTGCTACAAATATACCCATGCTACTTAAGATTGGTTTTGTGGTCCAGGGTCACAAATAAGTTGGATAGGAAAAAAACAAGAAAAATAATGACATGCAGTAAACAGTAAAACTGCAGACCCTTTGATCATAATTAGGATAATACACAAATAATATGGTAAGACACACCAATTTGCAATATTTAGCCAAATCGAGCTGTTTTGTACAGCTAAAAATGACGCAGATGAGACCGGAAGCCAGAACCATCAAATGTAAAATGGCGTCGCCAGCTCTTCCGTGAAAAATAAGTTGTACTAAGGAATGAGTGAAGCACACCTCACAGAAGTCATCTTAAAAACTAAGAAGCTTCCTTCTGGTCAGTGGTCAAATTCGGGTGACAAGCTTGAACCCTTAGTAAAACTATGTGGGAAAATCTTCGTCAAACGCGTCGATTCCTGTTGAAATGACTGGATTTCGCCCACGGATTACCAAGGGTAGGCCAAATATGACCGTACCTTTAACCCTAAAAAAATAAGAAAATGTTTTTTAAAAAACTGCAAGTGTTGATATATGAGTAAAACAATGATTTATCATTACTTGAAAAGTAATTATAAATAAATTACACATATTCGTAACCTCAAACGTGGACGTTTAAACCTACACATTATGTCAAATTACAGTTACAACCGTGATTTTTGCCTCCTAATGTGCTTTTTAGTCGTTTTTGTTCTTGTTCTCATTGAAAGTCTCTATTGAAATAATTTTTACAAAACGTTTTCTGCATTCCCTGCACACACTGAGTGTTTTGAGAACTGTCTTTGCGTTCGGGTGTCGGTTATGACACCGTCACTCATTGTGTTTATTTCTCTAAGCTCTCATGGTTTCGATGTCAAGGTGTCATGACACCTGTTAAGCTGCGTGTCTTTGTGTGTTTACGATAGGGCTGATGTGCTGACACCTTTTGATCCGTCAGGATATCCAAATAGCCTATAAAGAGAAGAGAACGATTTCTCAGCCAAGAAGAAGACTTCAGGACAAGGCAAGAACAAGCAGGTTATAAATATTCAAGACAGATTCTTTTTTGCAGTACAGATGAGACTGCTTAAGTGACAAATATTAGAACAGACAACGAATAATAAAAATCTATTTATCTAGATTAATGAAAGAATAGTCTTTTCTAGTCTGAACAAGTCAAATTCTGAAATAATGTGCATGGAATAATGAGCATTTGTGTCTCAAAATAAGATGACCTCAGAGTGAGAGGGTGTTCATATTTTATAGCTGTAAAACAGGCATCTGCTTTATTCTTTTCCATTGTCTCATAAACACTCTCACACATAGGCAGTTGTAACTTAATCTGTGTTTGCTCTTTTCTCCATCATCATTTATGCACGAAAGTCTATTTAAAAACCTTTGTGATGTAACTTTATAGCATAATAACAGTATCGCCTGTCTGTTTATACCAGTTGTTCCCCATGTGTTTCTTTTGACCGCAAAACACCCAAGAGCAAATTAAGAAACGTTCTACTTGCTTTCTAGGATCGCTTGATTGGATGTTTATTTGTTCGGTCTCATTTAGGCAACAGTACCACACCAATTCTGTCTTGGGCAATGATTCTGGGAAGTTTGGAAATTGGCTTTTGTTTTAGAAAAGTGTGCGGTTACAATCATCTCTTGTCAATGACGTAACGAAGTTGAATGCATAGGATCAAGGTCAAGATAAATGAATTGTCTTTACCCACTCACATGGAGACAGTTTCTGCCACATGTGACCCTGGACCACAAAACCAGGGTCACATGTGGCAAAATTTTTGAAAACTGAATAAATAAGCTTTGTGCTGATTTGAAAAAATGGAATCTGAGGGTGCAAAAAAAATCGACATTTTGAGAAAATCGCCTTTAAAGTTGTCCAAATGAAGTTCTTAGCGATGCATATTACTAATCAAAAATGAAGTTTTGATTTATTTATTGTAGGTAATTTACAAAATATTTTACTGGAACATGATCTTTACTTAATATCCTAATGATTTTTAGCATAAAAGAAAAATGTATAATTTTGACCCATATAATGGATTTTTGGCTATTGCTACAAATATACCCGGTGTTATATGTAACAAATTGGTTAATTAAAATTATGACTTTGTGTGATACTAAGTCATAATCATGAGATTAAAAAGTTTAAAATAATGAGAATTTTCAAAATAATGAAATGAATATTCAAAAATATGAGATAAATAGTCAAAATGATGACAAAAAGTTACAATTATTCATTTATTGTCATAATTTTGACTTTGTATGTCATAATTATGATTTAGTATCTCACAATGTCGACATTATATGTATATATATGTAAAAAAAAATCATGCTTTGGTAAATCATAATTATGGCACAAAAACCTTTAGATATCATAATGACTTTTTATGCCATAAATACATCTTTTAATCTCATATTTGTAATAATTTTGACGTTTAATCGCTTAAATATTACTTTTTCATGTTAGAATTATGATTTATTTGTGGTGGAAATGACTTGGTTGAGCATGACTTATGTTTTCCAATTATGTCATTTTTCCATTTATGATTTGATAATGTTTTTTGGACACTTGTCTTCTGTTGATAAATGCGTCTGCTTTTAAATATTCACTTCAAACAACACACACTTTTGTATTTTTTTTTTAAATTGTAATAAAATAATCAAAATGAATAATTTGAAATAAAAAAATGTAATCCCTTAATAAAATTGATAATTTAATTAAATTATTAAAACAATTAAAATAATTTAATTTCTATTCATTGCTAGCATTTTATGTATCCTAAAAAATCTGTTTTTTTTTTTTTTTTACATTTTTAGCATAATTTCATGCAATTTCATTTAATAATTTGATAATTGAGCAGCATTAGCATTTAGGAGATCAGCAATACATATTTTTTATGTTAAAAGCGAGACAAATTCAATATTTGTTTAATATAGCATTTGGGTTAGGTTAAAAACTATTTAGTCTAGTAACATTTCTTTTAGCTAGTCAAATTGTGCGGTTCTAATACAAGATGATTTCCTACTGTAACATGTAAAAATATACAAAATACTATATATACAAATACATTTTTAATGTTACAGCTCATTGTTAGGAGAAATGTGTGAGCAAAAGAAATCAATTGCTTTTCCAACAAGAGTGTTTTGTCCGGTAAATTATAAGGGCTTAATGTGTTTGAAAGCAGCGCCCCCTTGTGAGTAGAGTAAACATTATCGTTTGATTAACCTATTTTAACAGTTTTGCTATTGGCCACATCATGGACAAATTTCACACAGTAAGCAATGAAAGATGAAACTATTTAGTATATATAGAAGTTTTATTTCTATTCAAGCACATCAACTATACAATATCACCAACATGAACAAAGTATGCCCGTCTTAATCATGTATAATATTTCCCATGACCAGCATAAGAAACATATCTAAAACATATTCAGAAATATGTAGTTTTCTCTCTCTTGAAGAATAAAGACTCTTTCATTTCATACTCAGATCACAATAATATACTATATAAATTACATCTGGTAGGAAAAATAAATATAAATTATTTTCAGTGTACACTAATAAATACTTCCGCCCTGCCACCACAAGTTGGTTAAGGTGACGGGTTTCCTTTTTCAAAATTTCATGATAACATTTAGCTTCTCTTGCATTAGGCCATAAACCAGAAATACAGTCTAAAACATTTTATGCTATAAATGACAATGGCATGTATATTCAATGTAATGCAATAAAAGAATCAAGTAGTTGTTGCCTTTTGTGAACTAAGCAAAGATTTCTGTTGTGTCCCATTATAAAACTAGCTTTAATGCACTACTTACTAATAACCATCTTCCACTTATAAACATCAGCATGATGCATGATGCAAACTTAGAGTCATCAATACATGCGGTCGTGTGCAACTCTAAGCGCTCCCTTCAACTGAGCGTTTCCTGGCGAAGAGGTGCGTGGGGTCCCTGTTGCGCAGGTTGGGCTGGATCTTAAACATGGGTGGCCAGCGGAAGCCAGTGTGGCCCTCCATCCCAGAAGGCCCAGCGGCAGCAGGTTCAGGTGGACAGGGTTTGTTTTGAAGCAGCTGGAAGAGCGTGGCCATGTCAGGTCCCAGTCTAGACACCAACCCGGCTCGCACCACCTCCACGGTGTCGTCGTCGCACTCCATCAGGCTCTGCAGAAGTGTGCTGTAGTACCTGCAACAATTCAGCAAGTTGGGTCATTTTATTGGGCTGTTTTTAATATTTTTAGCCAGTTGTTTGGTATTTTGTCTGCACTCTAAAAAATGCTGGGTTATTTGTTTTAACCAAAATGCTGGGTTCAGCTTGTTGGGTCATTTTATTTGATTATTTTCAATATTTTTACCCAGGTGCTGGGTAGTTTTTCTGTAACTAAGCTGCTGGGTCATTGTTAATGGGTTATTAAATATTGGGTTATTTTTTTTTCTACCGAAATACTGGGTTAAGCCTGTCTCAGATTAAACAACCCAGCTGCTGCGTTACAGTCAGAGTGTGGGATTTTGCATCCTCTACAGGAGAGAGCAGTTCTCTGAGCTGGCGATTTGGTGCACTTTTTCAGCGAAATAAAGGTTTGTATACAGTTTATTTCATTTATAAATTCTTTACTGTGCTGTAAATTATATTATTTTATGCAATGTAACATACAAGGATGATATGTCAGCAGCGGTCATTTCGCAGCAGGGAAACGCCTTTTGCCTTGCATAACACAAATTGATTTTTTTTCGTTATAGTGCTGAATTAAATTGATTTAATGTTAAAAAATGTTTATGGGCAGGTTATAGTTATGGAGTCAGTGAAACGCTAGGTGGCGGTCTGAGGTTTATAGTTTCCCCTGTGACCAGCAGCCCATCATTAGCACTATTTCGGTGAAAAGTGATTACAGAGAACGGTTGAATGCATTTAAATTAAAATGCTACTTTTAAATTATACATTTTCTTTTATTTCAAAACGGCTTATTAAATGAGTTTAAATAAAAGTAAACTATGCTGTATTCACCCGAATAAATTCAGTTTGTCTTATATTTTTTGGCCATGGATGTTCTTTCCTAATAATAAATATTCACTGTTTGATTATTGCTGTTGACTGTATAATTCTGTGTGTGATTTTTAATTTCCAGACCATTTTAAGCCAGCAATATAATCACTTTTAAACAATAGTTGACTTAAAACAACCCAGCATGTTGGGTAAAAACATTTAACCCCAATAACCCAGCATGTGTTGTTCTGTCCAACATTTACCCAGTGCTGGGTTGCCATATAACCTACGTTTTTTTTTTAGAGTGTATTTGTATAGTGTTGCTTTTTCAGAGAAACACACATTCTGGAAAATTTTTACTTATAACTCTTTTCAATTTAACAGTTTATCATGTTGTTTAAGCTCCAAAAAGTACAGAAAATATAATAATAAAACTTCATAAAGCGCCAAAAAAATTAGTTTAATTTAAATTTTGGTCAAAACAAATTGATCACAAATTTATCATATGGTGCCAAAAGACTTAAAATATAACACACAAAATATTCACCTCATTTTTAACATAAAAACAAGTGAGTCCATTTAGCTTCCAGTTGTTTTAGCTGTACAAAACAGCCTGTTATGCTAACGTTACTTGCTATCCATCTTATTTTTCTTGTGAGAACAAACACGGACCCATTTTATGGCTCTGGCTTCCGGCTCATCCGCGTCCTGAATTTTTAGCTGTAAAAAACAGCTTGTTTTGTTGCTTGATAAATTGATGTGTCTTACCATGTTATTTAAATGTATTATCATAATTTTGAACACTGGTTTGTAGTGCAAATAGTTATACTATTCTTCTTGTTATTTCCCTATCCACTTTATTTTTCCATAAGAGTATGCAGTCATTTTAGTTTAATCCACATCCAGCTGTTTTTAGTTGTACAAAACAGCTGGTTTTGCTGCTGGATATTGCAAATTGGAGTGTCTACCATGTTATTTTAATGTATTATCTTATTTATGAACACACTGGTTTGTAGTGCAAGCCGTTTACTGCTCATTGTTATTCTTCATGTTATTTTGGCTAATGAACCGGAAGTCTCGCCTATATGCTTACCGTTGCGTTGAAGAATAGGTTATAGCAACCTGTTATTTCTTATCATATATTAGTTTAATGTACACTGGCTTGAAGCACAAATTGTTTTACCCTGTTTATTTTGTTGTGTGTGTCGTTGGTTTGGCAGTATTGTATGAAGCACAAAAAAGTAAACATTTTAACTAAACAAATCGTACAGGCTTATTTATTTATTGCTACAAACTGCGATTGTATAGAAAAGAGTTTTATTTAAAAAATGTCCACACTTTTTCCTGGAATTACCGAATTTGCGTCTACTATTCCTTTAAGTCTAATAGACCAATCACTGACGCCAAATAAGTTCGCACGCTATTTTACCTGTTTGGGAAGTGGTTTGGCACCTGCACCACATCTCCAATGGCCTCAGGGTTGGATCTGGCTACTTCGCAGATGTCCAGCTTCTTGTAGCATTCTTCCTGCACTTCAGCAATCATTTTCTGGAAGGTGGAACAGCGTTTGATGGTCTGGAAGACCTTAGAGGTGATACCGTTGGCGATGCACTTGATGCTTTCTTTCACAAATGTCTTACCCTGTAAAAAACAATCAAAACAAACGGAAAGTAAAAATATGACTTTGGCATTTTTTTTGTATAATTTTGATTTGCTAAAGGGTTCAGGTTAATGAGCATTGTACCTCTGTATTAAAAATTGCAGCAGTGTGGAGGAAGGAGTTGCAGATCTCATGCATGCCGTCAGTGTCGCAGGTCGAATTCTCCAGACATGCGAAAGTTGCGCAGCCCACCTGCAGAGCTCCATTCAGACAGCGGGCAACATCAGCTGGAGGAAGAAGAAAAAGGTGCTTTTATTCAAAGTGTAAAAATTGACATTTTTACTAGATAGGAAGTCCTGAAGCAACCTTTAAGCAACCTTAAATTGAACCTACACTCTTAAAAATAAAGTTTTTTTCAATGGTTCTATAAAAAAACCTTGAACATCTGTGGAACCTTTCAAATGCAGAAAAGTTTCTTTATAGTCGAAAAAGGTTCTTAAGGTTTTTAAAATTGTTCACTGAAAGGTTCTTTGGGGAACCTGCAAAAACACCCTTTTGGAACCTTTATTTTTTAAAAGTGTAGGCCTACTACAACCTTCAGTCTGTAAACTCTAAGCATATCTGAACATTTGCCAATGCATAGTCCTAAAAAGACAAAATGCAAAATGACAATTAAATAAAGAAAACAATACTTACTAGGGCTGTTGGCTGAGAATCTTGCTCGTCTTGGTTGTGCAGGTTCTTGGTCTGTTCCAAATGCAGATGCAACCAAAACGAGGAGTAAAACAAATCCGCTTTTCAGGAGCATGTTTGCACTTAGAACCAAAACAAGGAATCACAGGAGGTGTTTACTGATTCTGTGGGTTTGTGTTTCTGGCTGGTGAAAGCCTCAGCTTTATACAGCTCTTCAGCTAAGCTTGACGGCTCATAAATCCCCACCGTCACCAATCAGAACGCAGGATCCGAAAGCTCAAACTTTCCATCTCTTCGTAAATATTCATGGGCAGATGTTAATGCAGACCCACCTGCTATGATTTTATCTCAAGTTAGACATTTAAAATCTTGTTACAACACATTTTGAATGTGGTCATCTATGATGAAGATAAAAAAAAAACAGTTAGATACTTAGTCAAAATACTGTACAATTTAAAGTTAAAGCTGTTACTGTGAAGATTTGAAGAACTTTCTTCCATAAAGAACCTTTTTTGCAATGGAAAGTTTCCATTGATGTTAAAGGTTCTTCATGGAACCATTGTTTTCTTATCTCAACTGTTCCAAATCTCAACTGTTAAACACCCACTATCATAAAAAAACAAACTCAGAATTCTTATGATTCTAAATGATGTTTAATTTAAATTCTCATCTGAAGGATCTTGTTGATTTACCCTGTTCTGAAACAATGTAGAAGATAAATGATATTCCCCTCAGGCGGGTCACTCTCAATAGCTTCATTGTTGAAGACATCTACAGTGTGTTTGGTTTGGATTTCATGTCACAGTGATTTAGTAAATGCACATCTCTCTTATTTGATGCATTTGGCTGCAGTACTAAAAGAGGGTTCAGAGAGTTTTGTTGACACCTGGCACAGGTAATTGTGCTAAAGGTACAGCAGGAGTGGTTTTTAACAATGCCATGGGGCTTTATGAAATCAGACATATGTAGCTTGTCAGAACTGGTTGACTAAACATCCTTTCCCATCGTCTGCAGTGCTGGATTTGACAGAGACACGTTTATCAGTGTCTAATCAGTGGATGTTGGAAAGGCTTTGGAGGAAGTGATGTGTTTTCCGTGATGAATTTCATTAGCCTCAAGAAATTTCCTCCCCTAAAGGGTTAATTACACTGATAATGATCAAAGCGCTCACTGCTTTTGTAGAAGGGGGCTGGAGATGTAGCTATTTTGGTTTTATTACCTTAGTTCACACAGACGCCTGTTTGTTACTGCTGAAGTAGGGCAGGAGAGCTACACCCAAATCTTTACTGAATAACATAAATTAATAGTGTAAAGAATAAATGCACACATACCGTAGGGCTATACTTTTCTAATAATCCATTGACTCTTAGACTATATGGAAATGCTAATCAATCATTTCTACTTTGTGACACTGAAGTCATATTTATGAGATTGTCACCTGCAGCAGATATGAAGTTTTAAGTTCATTTAAGTAAATTCAGCCTGAGAATTTATTACCATTTAGTCAGTTTACAAAATGAGGAAGGAAAATCTTCTTAGAAGAAAGTGAGAGATGATTTTGGAAATCTGTTTTTTTTTTTTTTTTTTTTTTTAATTCAAGCAAATTCCTAAAACTTTGTTTATTTCCAGGTTTAAATTGTAAAAAAAAATATATATATAAAAAGATGCAATCCCGCACACTATCAGTACTTGCTAGATTTTAAAGTTCATTGTCACAAGCACAAGCAACAAGACAGAAACGTGGAAATAAAGTTGAAAAAAAAGTTATAATGCATAAATGTATAAATATTATTAATAATAATAAAAATATACAACAAATGTAATAATATATAATTCATTATTTATAAATAATGCATTTTGCCCTAGTAGGTCTGTAGGTTTCTATCCTATATAAGACATTTTGTGGACTTTTCTGTTGAAGCACAAGAAGCTCTGTTGAAAGATTGATCGTTTCTTGCTGTCATAAATAAATAAATTTAAAATCCATTAAAATAAATAATATAAATAAAATAAATACAACTAATTTAAAATATAAGTAATGATAAAAACAATAAAGGGTTTACAGGCCTAACAAATGGTTAATACACTACCAGTCAAAAGTTTTTGAACAGTAAAATGTTTAATGTTTTTAAAGAAGTCTCTTCTGCTCACCAAGCATGCATGTATTTAATCCAAAGACAGGAAAAATGGTAAAAATTGTAAATATTTTTACTAAATAAAATAACTGTTTTTTACTTGAATATATTTTAAAATGTTATTTATTGCTGTGATCAAAGCTAAATTTTCTGCATCATTATTTAGTGTCACATGATCCTTTTTTCAGGATTCTTTAACGAATAGATCAAAAGATCAGCATTTATCTGACATTTTGTAACATTATACCATTCAAAGCTTGGAGTCAGTGTAATTTTTGGAGGAAAGAAATGATGGAAATAAATACTTGATGATATAGACATTTTATAATGTTACAAAAGATTTGTATTTCAGATAAATGCTGTACTTCTGAACTTTCTATTCATCAAAGAATCCTGAAATTTTGTACTCGCCTGTTTTTAACCTAATAATAATAATAATAATAATAATAATAATGTTTTTCGAGCAGCACATCAGAATAACAATGATTTTTGACAGGTCATGTGACTGGAGTAATGATGCTAAAAATTCATCTTTGAAATCACAGGAATCAATCACATTTTAAAATATATTCAAATAGAAAACAGTTATTTTAAATAATAAAACTATTTTTTTAAAAATCTGTTTTTGCTGTACTTTACATCAAATAAATAAAGGCTTTGTGAGCAGAAGAGACTTAAACAAATATATTTGTCCAACAATATTTGACTACTAGTGTATAAATGCATATTTTCCAATTCCTTACTCAGATTGTCATGCTGATTTCATTTAATAAGTACAGCTTTTATATTAATTAGTTAATTAGTAGTCTCTGAGTTTTAGACTTCATTGATGCTTTAATTATCCAAGATCCACACAAGCATCATGACAATGCAGGTTTATCTATTAAGATTCAATGTTCATTCTATTATTATGAAGCTTATATATAAATGTATTTTATGACTATACGACTTTTTTTTTCTCAGCAGCGATCAGCCTATGTGGTGCGTCAGATGGCGCTGCCTACATGCGGAAGAGAAACCAAGGAACACCGGGAATGTCACGAATCAGAAACCTCCAGCCGTCGCGCTTTTCTGCTCATACACTCGGTGTATTTTACTCAAAGGAGCTCACGAACGAGTGCTTGGGCTGGTAACATGGGTTAGCTAAGGTTTGGTTGCGGCAAACCACGGTAAAATAATTCTGTATCTTCCGCGTCTCCGCCGGGAAAATGAAGTGTATGCCTGGTTCGCTTCAGGTGCACGCCGCATCCAAAGGGCATTTTATCATCATCATCTTCTTCATCTCTAAGATCACAAACGACTGCCAACCCGATGCATCCCTTCAGTTCACTTCGGTAAGGGTTTGCGCGTTCATAAATGCGTGTGCTTGTGTATGCTACGTTAATTGCCCTCTTGAGCAGGACATTACGGACGTGAGGAGTATTACGTAAGTTCAGGGTGAAGGCTGTGGCTTGAAACCTAGTGAGCTGCCTACCTAGACAGCATTTGTTGGCATCCTTGGCGTATTCTTTCAGCACATTCTGAGCGCGTTTAATGATGCTGAAAGCAAACCTGTTGTTTTAGGTTCTAGAGTTTTATTGTTTTGTTAAATTGATCGCTTAACTGGACACTTCGCTGTTGTCCATAACAACATAACTCCACTACTTTTTATTTTTCTTGTAACTTTTGAAAGATATTTACAGAGGGAGTACACAGTTAAAGCATTTTTTCGCTAATGTTTTATAGAAGGTTTGCACGTAGGTCACGATTTGATCAGTTACCCGGATGTGGGGGCATATTGGCGATACTCGGATGTAAGCAACAGCATTGATTATGGTGCTAATTTATGCTGTCTCAACCATGAAAAAATGTGTGGTAATAGGTGGTAAAGATACGAAATGCAGTATTTAGATATTAGCATAATATTTCACCTGACCAGAAATGATAAGAACAAACATGAATATTGTCGAGATTCTTGCCCTGGAAATCCTGGTTCAGTTTGGCCAACCACAAGTTCCTTTTTTGTTTCTCAGACAGTTTTTTGCACTCTTCTCCTTGATTTGTTATCATTTTTGGCAGTCTATAGTTCTGCAAGTGTTTTTTCTTGGTCCAAACGATTAGTACAGCTCAAAACATGACAATAATTGTCCATTTTCAGCAGCAGTAATCAGCAAAATATGCAAGTTTTGTTCGTTTCAATGGCATTGTTTACATTCAGTACCGCCAATATGGCCGTTCGATGAAGCATTGTGAAAACACTGTATAGAAAAAGTAATCTTTTCTATTTAGCGTAATAATGTGATAAATTTAGTTGCCATGATGTACTTGACTACTTTTTGTAGCAGAAGCTTGAAGAATTTTATTATTATTATTGCTAAACCAGATATTTTGCTGTTGTCCAAAGCAATATAATTTGGGCTAATTTTATTTTTCTAACTTGAGAGATGTGCAAAAAAAACTTGGTTATAAGAGTTTTCTTATGGTTGTCATCCACAATTTTCATTAATAGTCTATATTATATTTGAATTAATTTTGTTGCCACTTGCTGTGATGTACACACAAAATGCATGTTATTATTTTAGTACTGACCTGAATAAGATATTTCACATAAGAGAAAATAATAGTTGAACCCTGTTCAAATGTTTACATCCCCTTGATTTTTAATACTGTTGTTACCTGAATGATCCACAACTGTTTTTTTTTTTTTTGTTTAGTGATAGTTGTTAATGAGTCCCTTGTTTGTCCTGAACAGTTAAACTGCCTTCTGTTCTTCAGAAAAATCTTTAAGATCCCACAAATTCTTTGGTTTTCCAGCATTATGTATTTGAACCCTTTCCAACAATGAGCGTATGATTTTGAGATCAATCTTTTCACACTGAGGACAACTGAGGGACTCATGTGCAACTATTACAGAAGGTTTAAATGCTCACTGATGCTCCAGAAGGAAAAACCATGCATTAAGGGCAGGGGTGAAAACTTTTGAACAGAATGAAGATATGTACATTTTTCTTATTTTGTCTAAATATCAGACTTTTTTCATCTAGTTCTCCTCTTCAGAGGCTACAGAAGATACTTACATGTTTCCCAGAAGACAAAAGAAGTTAAATGTACCCTGATCTTCAAATTCAAAAAGTTTAATGCATCTCTTAACACATTTTTTCTTCTTCTGGAGCATCAGTGATCGTTTAAACTTTCCGTAATAGTTGCAAACGAGTCCCTCAGTTGTCTTCAGTGTGAAAAGATGGATCTCAAAATCATACAGCCATTGTTGGAAAGGGTTCAAATACACAAAAATGCTGGAAAACCAAAGAATTTGTGAGACATCAAGAATTTTCTGAAGAACAGCAGGCAGTTTAACTGTTCAGGATAAACAAGAGACTCACAAACAACTATCACTAAAAAAACAAACACAGAGCTGTGGATCATTCACAACACAGTATTAAGAATCAAGTGTATGTAAACTTTTGAACGGGCTCATTTTTATAAATTCAACTAATATTTTCTCTTGTAGACTATATGTAAACATCTTTCATGTGAAATATCTTATTCAGGTTTATTATTCATTAAATTTGACTTTTTTTCTGGAGTATTTTCGAGTTGCATGACTTTTTATCTTTTGCTTTTAGGTCCCAGTTTACAGATACTGACATGGACTATGAGAGGCCTAATGTCGAGACCATTAAATGTGTGGTGGTGGGAGACAATGCTGTGGGCAAAACTCGTCTGATCTGTGCCCGCGCCTGTAACGCCACTCTCACACAGTACCAGCTACTCGCCACACATGTGCCCACTGTCTGGGCCATAGACCAGTACAGAGTCTGTCAAGAGGTTTGGGTTTTTATCTTTCCACTCATGGCACTTCAGAAGCACAAGATATGTATTCTAACTCACAAATCCATTTCTTTTGCCTGGTTTTGAAGGTTCTGGAACGTTCCAGAGATGTTGTGGATGATGTGAGCGTGTCTCTTCGATTATGGGACACCTTTGGAGACCATCACAAAGACCGCCGCTTCGCTTACGGCAGGTGCGTTTGTGGACCACAACTCTTTTGGAAATTACTCTAGATGTTTTCTTGAATGCTTTATCTTGTGTTTGGGCTTTAGGTCAGATGTGGTGGTCCTGTGTTTCTCCATCGCCAACCCCAATTCTCTGTTTCACGTGAAGACCATGTGGTACCCAGAGATCAAGCACTTCTGCCCTCGTGCCCCGGTCATCCTGGTGGGCTGCCAGTTAGACCTGCGTTACGCTGACCTGGAGGCTGTTAATAGGGCACGAAGACCTCTTGCCAGGTGATTTGTCAAATTTTTGATCTGTGATTTAAAGACCCCTTGAAATCAGAATTTGGAGTTAACAAAATTCAATGTGTTCAGTCTGCAATGTCATGATCCTTCAGAAATCATTCTAATATGCTGATTTGCTGTTCAAGGAACATTTTTCATTATTAGTACCAATATTTAAAACCATTGAGTACCTTTTTTTTTTTTTTTTACGATTCTATTTTTTCACTATTTTTTGGTTAAGAAATTCTAGAAATTAATGCTTTTATTTAGCAAAGATGCTTTAAATTGATCAAAATTGATGATAAAGACATTTATAATATTACAAAAGATTTATGTTTCAGATAAATACTGTTCTTCTGAACTTTCTATTCATCAAAGAAAGATGAAAAATTCTACTCTGCTGCTTTCAACATAATTATAATGTTTTTGAGTGGAAAATTAGAATATTAGATTGATTTCTAAAGGCTCATGTGACTGAAGTAATGATGCTAAAAATTCAGCTTTGAAAACACAGGAATAAATTACATTTTAAAATGTATCCAAATGGAAAACAATTCTTTTAAATAGTAAAAATATATTAAAAATTGTACTGTATTTGCTGTACTTTAGGTGAGCAGAAAAAACTTTAAAAAAGATTAAAAATCTTCCAGTTTAAAAACTTTTTTTATGGTCTACCAGATATATTTTTCTGTAAAACAGACCAAAAATATGGATTAATCTTGCATGCACAGATGTATACCTTTTTTTTTTTTTTTTTTTTTAACAAATAAATAAAATAGACATAATTTCATATTTTTGTGGAAACAATTCAATTTTTTTTAGGATTCACTGATGAATATAAAGTTCAAAAGAACAACTTTTATTTAAAATATTAATTTATTGTAACATTATAAATGACTTTTCTGTCACATTTGATCAATTTAATGTGTCCCTGCTCAATTAAAGTAATGATTTAAAAATAATAACTCTGCATACAGAAAATTAATTAAAGAAAAAAATATAAATACCACCTGCTTCTCTAAAATATATTTTTTATAAATTTAAGAAATACCAATAAATATGCATGTCTTTATATTATAAATATCACATGATTTTCTTAACTATGTATATAAAAAAAACATAAATAAATATATATATATATATATATATATATATATATATATATATATATATATATATATATATATATATATATATATATATATATATATATATATATATAT
>NC_133383.1:8704283-8721884 GCF_049309525.1 Garra rufa | reverse complement strand
ATATATATATATAAGTATAAATATCTCTATATTTGAATCACCCGCTTGTTGTTTATCTTTGGCTTGCTTTATTTTAAACATTTTATTGGCTCTTCAGTGTATAATGAGCATTATGTATTGGACATTTTTTATTAAAGGGATGGTTCACCCAAAAATAAAAATTCTGTCATTAATTACTCACCATCATGTCTTTCCAAACCCGTAAAACCATTAATCTTTGTAACACACATTAAGATATTTTTGATAAAATCCGAGGGCTTTCTGATGTGTCGTGGTACTCTCCTAAATGCATGGAAGAAAGGGACAGGAAAGAATTAAATAAAGTTGTTCTTTTTGTTTTCTTTGCTCACAAAAAGTATTTTCGTAGCTAAAATTATGGTCGAACCACTGATGTCACATGGACAATTTTACCAATGACCTTACTGCTTTTCTTGGGTTAGTTGCATTGCTGTCTATGCAGGGTCAGAAAGCTCGCAGATTTTATCAAAAATATCTTAATTTGCTTATCCAAGATGAACGAAGGTCTTGGAACGATATGAGGGTGAGTAATTAATCACAGAATTTTCATTTTGGGGTAAACTCTCCCTTAATGCAAGACCAAATTATGTAACATTCAAAGATATTGTAGTATTGTTGTTGACATTTCTCCATGATTCCTCCAGACCCATCAAAGCAAATGAGATACTTCCTCCTGAGAAGGGTCGTGAGGTGGCCAAAGAGTTAGGCGTGCCATACTACGAGACCAGCGTGGTGGCTCAGTTTGGCGTAAAGGATGTGTTTGACAATGCCATCCGTGCTGCTCTCATCTCACGGCGCCATCTGCAGTTCTGGAAGTCTCACTTGCGGGATGTCCAACGACCCCTTTTGCAGGCGCCTTTCCTGCCTCCCAAGCCTCCTCCACCCGTTATAGTCATCCCTCCGCCCCCTTCCACCACCGAGGAGCACCCGGGCCGGCTGCTAGAGGAGCCACTGTGTGCTGATGTGGTTCTGGTCCTCCAGGAGAACCATCGAGTTTTCGCTCATAAAGTCTACCTCGCCACGGCCTCCTCGAAATTCTATGACCTTTTCCTTCAGGATGTGAAGGCTGAGGCTGACAGTAAGCAACCCACCGGACGGGAACCTCCCGCACGGGCGGCCAGTTTTGACTTGTGTGAGAGCAGCGATGAAGAAAGCAGGGTCAACCTCAGGGCCTGCATCAGTGACGGGACCCTGATCGGTGCAGACTCTGATGGGATTCTGGAGGGCGGTCGAGGGGGACGACTTTTGTCGTCTTTGGGTCGGGCTTTTGTCAGCATCAGGAGAGAAACGGTCCAGGACCCCGTCACGTTCATTTCCCGGCCAATGACTGTGGTGCACATGGACCCTTCGGTGTTACTCGGGCCGTTTCGCGTTGTAATGCGTTACCTTTACACGGGACAGTTGGACGAACGTGAGAAGGACTTGATGCACATCGCACACATCGCTGAGCTGCTGGAGGTGTTCGACTTGCGTATGATGGTTGCCAACATCCTTAACAATGAGGCCTTCATGAATCAGGAGATCACGAAGGCTTTCCACGTGCGACGGACCAATCGGGTGAAGGAATGCCTGGCCAAAGGAACTTTCTCAGGTTAGATTTCCTTTATCTTATGTCGTAAAGATTCTAATGCAAGGCCCCAAATTCCATCTTTCTTTCTTTTTTTTTTCCTGTTTAAAATTTTCTAGATTCTGTATTAATGGTTAAATTTTAGTAATCGAATACAAGTCTATTTAATTGAAATCGTGAAACTTATACAACTGAACAACATTTTATTAAAATGTGTTAAAAATATAACAACAAATTTAAGGGCTCTATGAATTTTTACTAGATTCTGTTACATTTTTGTCAAATTAGTTTTTTTTTTTCTTTTCAGTTTTTCTTTTTTCTGATTTAAATTTTAATGGTATAATTATATGTGAACAATTTTTAACAAGTATGTTTAATCAACTAAATTCATAAAACTTTAAAAGTTCATAAAAGATACACTGGTGTTTAAAATTTTGAGATCAGTAAGATTTATTTTTAAAGAAGGCTTATCAAGAATTTGTTTATTTGATTAAAAATACTAAAAAAAAAAACTCAGTAATATTGTGAAATATTATTGCAATTTAAAGTGCCCCTATTATGCCATGTTAAAGGTAGTTAATATTGTTGTAATAGTCTCTTAAAACAGGTTTACATGTATGCAAGTTCAAAAAACACTTTAGTTTTCTCAAAAATTAGATTTAATTTTACCCCGTTTCTAAATGATTCGTAAACGACTCGTGTGAAGCAGTTCGAAGAATCAGTCTCTCTAAACCCCTCCTTTCCGTGAGCCCTCACTGCTGTGATTGGTCAGATGGTGCAGTCCTTTTGGATTGGTCTACCGCTTCAGCGCAAAACGAAACGCCCATTGGCATAACTGAATGACAGCTGTGGAGACCTGTTAATGCGTAGAAAAGATAGCCTCGATTTTACCCTATCAATTCGAGCCGGAGTCTGACGATGAAACGGTTGAAGTGGCACATAGACAAGAAGCTGTTTTGCAAGCACGACTGGAGCAGGACGTTTCTCAGTGGGTGTCATATTATAACTGTGGGAAGTGCTTGCAATTTGCTTTTGTAAGCGAACCGGGCACACCTCTACGTTGTGAACTTCAACACTGTAACGTACAACCCATAACACTGCGTTAAGCCATCGTTTATCATTATCATTACTTAAACTAATAAGGCAGACAGACAGTCAAGCTGCATCAATCACAATTTTTAGACTACATTGCACTCACAGCTGAACAACAGAACTACAGAAACGCAAGTTAGCCGCTTACCAAGACATGTGCAGGGTTGTTACACACCATAACGTACACAAAGACGTATTTTGAACGATCGCTAGAAAATACAATCATCAATTATTAATCATACTTACAGGTAGAAGTTCAGAGGAGCAAGCCGGTCCAAATAAACTGGGCACTGATCCATTTTTTAAAACCAAGCGTTTGGTGAATCTCGCGTTGTAACGTTACTCCCCAAGATTGGAAAAACAGTCATCAGTAAAATGAGGCGAACACAACACAAGATTGGCATTGGACTGCTGAGGTGTTGAAAAAATTAATGTTAACCACTCATCCTTGGTAGTTTCATCTTTCGGAAGGGCATATAAAACAAATTCACTCGCAGGGCGTCTTCTTGACATGATGTAACGTTAATCCACGTGAAAATGGTAGGCCTACTGTTTGTGGGCGGGCAAGTTGTTCGCGAAATTGAACGTGGGCGGACATTACGCAAATGTGTAGCTCGTGACGTGTGGCCGTTACAGAAAAAAGATTCGAATTGCTGACGACTCGTTTAGGCGAATGTGAGCCGACTCTTTTTTTTGTTAGACAAAAACTTCATTTATAGTGCACTGTCGGCGTCACAACTTTGCAGATAGTTTATGTTCACATACAGCTACATGACACACTACATGAAATATCATATTTGAAAAGGCATAATAGGGGCACTTTAAAATAATGGTTTTATATTTTAATATACATTGAAATAGAATTTATTCCTGTGATGCAAAACTGAATTTTCGGCATCATTACTCCATTCTTCAGTGTCACGTCATCCTTTAGAAATCATTCTCATATGCTGATTTATTATCAATGTTGGAAGCAGTTGTGCTGATTAATATTTTTTCTTGGAACCTGTGATGCGTTTTCAGGATTCTTTGATGAGTAAAACATTAAAAAGAACAGCATGCAATAGAAATCTTTTGTAACAATATACACTACTAAGTTTGGGGCGAGTACATTTTTTTTTTCTTTCTTTCTTTTTCAAGAAAATAATACTTTTATTTAGCCAGGATGTTAAATTGTTCGGGAAAAAATATTTTGAATAAATGCTGTTCTTTTTAAGTTTTTATTTATCAAAGAATCCTGAAAAAAGGATTACAGTTTCCAAAAAAATATTAGGCAGCACAACTGTTTTCAACATTGATAATAAATCAGCATATCAGAATGATTTCTGTAGGATCATGTGACACTGAAGTCTGGAGTAATGATGCTAAAAATTCAGCTTTACATCACAGAAATAAATTATATTTTAAAGTATAATAAAATTGAAAACTATTATTTTAAATTGCAATATTATTTCAGAATATTACTGTTTTTTTCTCTCTATTTCTGATCAAATAAATAGAATTTTGAGCATAAGAGACTTAATTAAAAAAAAATCAAATTCTTACTGATCCCAAACTTTTTAACTGCAGTGTATGATAACAGAGCATTATGATTTTTTTTTTCAGCAATTCTGTGGTGTTTTTTGGATTTATGATTCAATACAAATTATTTAAAAACAGTGATAATCATATGAAGGCATTAAGCATTAACAATTTAATTAATGTTTTCATATGTGATCAGATGAAAGTTTAACAATTCATTTTGTTTATGTCAGCTGAGGTGTTTTGTAGATGAAACTGGCGTTCCTTCACACAGAAACATGCAGGGGATGCAAATCAGATGCAAAATTCTCTTTTACGTGGTGTTTGCTTATAAATGTGTTTTAGCAGTGTGTGGAAACAACCACCCTACAATGACTAATCCATCCACTCATTTTTTTTTCAATCCCAAAAAACCTAAACAGTCTCAGTTATCAAGCCATTTTGATTTTCTGAGCAGTATTACTTCATATTTCTCAGGCCCCACCCACAACTTCCTGTCAGACTGTCCCGTTGTAGAATAGCCTCCGCCCTTAGCCAGTTGTATGCTGTTTGCCATTTTCTTTAGCAATGACAACGTCTCAAAAGCAATGCAGGTGTTTTGTAGTTGGATGTAAAAGCGAACATAAGAGTCTTAAAGAGATAGTTCACCCAAAAATTAAAATGAGCCCATTATTTACTTTCCTTCGAGGGATCGTAGGTGTATATGACTATGAATGAATTTTCATGAAGACCCTGAAGAATGATACCAGCTTGTGGAAAATGGGCATCCAATGTCCCCTTTAAAAAGTCATGTGGACTTTAATATTCACAGACGTCTCACAATTTAATTAAGTACAGACCTACTGTTGACTTATTCATCTAAATTTGCCAGATTCCACAACATTCCACGTTATACTCTGTAGAAACATTTTATGACTAGATTATGATATTCTGTCCACGTTTCTTTCTTTATACCCCAGATGTGGTGTTTAAACTGGATGATGGTACTGTTCAGGCCCATAAACCCCTGCTCATCTCCAGCTGTGATTGGATGGCAGCCATGTTTGGTGGGCCTTTTGTCGAAAGCTGCACTAAAGAGGTGAATACTGCATTTTATAAATGTGACCCATTCATGTACAGCATTCATAATCATAAACCTCTCTGCGGTGAAAAGAAAATGTAATAAATTGTGTATTTCCACTTGTCCTTTTGTCCTCTGGGAGATTGTAAACAAAATTACACTGATCTTTGTGTGGTGTTCATGTTAATATTAAAGGATTAGTTCACTTCAGAACAAAACTTTACAGGTAATTTTCCTCACCCACTTGTCATCCAAGATATTCATGTCTTTTTTTCTTCAGTCGTAAAAAAAATTTTTTTTTTTTTTTTTAAGGAAATTTTTCTCCATATAGTGGACTTCTATGGTGTCTGCGAGTTTGAACTTCCAAAATGCAGTGTCAACGCAGCTTCAAATGGCTCTAAACGATCCCAGCCGAGGAATAAGGGTCTAATCTAGCAAAACGATCTGTAGTTTTCTTAAATAAATTAATATTTATACACTTCTTAACCACAAATGCTCATCTTGTCTAGCTCTGTGAGTTACAGTTAGGGTATGTCAAAAATCTCCCATCTCAGTTTCTCCTCCAACCTTTTTTTGTAAAGGACCCTTATTCCTCGGCTGGGATCCTTTAGAGCTCTTTGAAGCTCCATTTAAAGTTCAAACTCACTCCTGAAATATTTTCCTCAAAAAACATATTTTCTACATATTTGTTCTGGAATTGAACTAATCCTTTAATCTCAAAGACATCTGTTTTTAATTTATGTCATTTCTTGCATTGCTATACAGATTTTCTCACGAATTGTTCTGGTTCCGCAGGTGTTGTTCCCAAACACGACCCATAGTAGTATGCAGGCGGTGCTGGAATATCTCTACACTGGACGCTTCTGCTCCAGACCTGACCTGGATACCATGGAGCTCATTATCTTGGCTAATCGCCTCTGTCTGCCTCACCTGGTCGCCCTCACAGGTCTGATGATTGATTGTCACGTCAATAATGAATATAAGACCTAACAAGGATTAGTATATACCTCTTCTTTATTAAAGTTTTTGAACTAACCATTTAATTGTGTTTCGCTGCAGAACTGCATACTGTGACTGTGCTAAAAGAGGCTGCTGCCCTGGGCACGGACATTGACGGAGATGTGCTGGTATATCTGGAGATGGCTCAGGTAAAACTGCATGTGAAATCCATCACAAACTCCTTCTGCAGTAAATGTAGCATATACAGTATATGTTGAAGTGCATAGGTTATTTATAAGTTTGCATTTCCTTTATTGATTAACCCACCTGTGATGCATTTTGAGACAGTTCTGAGTTTAGCTGCATTAGAAAAT
Source organism: Garra rufa (assembly GCF_049309525.1). Classification (NCBI taxonomy): domain Eukaryota; kingdom Metazoa; phylum Chordata; class Actinopteri; order Cypriniformes; family Cyprinidae; genus Garra; species Garra rufa. Next base: position 8,715,313 of record NC_133383.1, on the reverse strand, counting down.
AATAGGTTTCCTGCAAACGTTGTCCTGCTCTGGGATTTGGTGTTAAGTCCGACACATTTTTGCAGCATTCCTGTGACTGTTCATGTGGTTCTTTCTGTCATGCTTGACTGGTCAATCTGAGTCACTTGCTCACAAGACTTCCAGGAACGCTGAGCATTTCATGTCTAAGCATAAAATATGATTCTGTAGAAGACTCTGCTGATGTAATAATGAAACTAAATGGTGTGATTTTATAAAATGCATTCAACAGAGCTTGAGTTAAATGGATGAACTGGTATAGACTGACTGTGGAAAATGAGCTAACTCATGTGTCATTACAAACCATTCATGTGGAACACAAACTGAGATACTTAGCATATAGGGCACTTGTTCAATAACCACGGCATAAAGAGACAAAATGAAAAGTTCGTAACACCTGCATAAGGTTACATTTAAAATTTAATTTGTGCATGTCACTATTATATGTGACCCTGGACCACAAAACCAGTCATAAGATTAAATTTTACAAAACTGAGATGTATACATCATATGAAAGCTCAATAAATAAGCTTTCTATTGATGTATGGTTTGTTAGGATAGGACAATATTTGGCCGAGATACATCTATTTGAAAATCTGGAATCTAAGGGTGCAAAAAATCAAAATACTGAGAAAATCACCTTTAAAGTTGTCCAAATTAAGTTCTTAACAATGCATATTACTAATCAAAAATACCATTTTGATAGGTTTACAGTAGGAATTTTACAAAAAATCTTCATGTAACATGATCTTTACTTAATTTCCTAACGATTTTTGACATAAAAGAAAAATCAATAATTTTGACCCATACAATGTATTTTTGGCTATTGCTACAAATATACCCCAGCGACTTAAGACTGGTTTTGTGGTCCAGGGTCACATACATATGGAAGCCTGTTTGAATAAAAAATAAAAAAGGTAATTGCAACTTTTTATCTCGCAATTCAGATTTTTTTTCTCAGAATTTTGATACGAACTTACAGCTGTGAGTTATGAAGTCAGAATTGCAAGATGAAAAAAAAATCACAATTCTGACTTTAATAGACGCAATTGCAAGTTTATATCATCAGAATTTCGAGAGAAAGTCACAATTGTGAGATACAAACTTGATATGAGTTTATATCTCGCACTTCTGACTTTATAACTCACAATCGTGAGTTTATATCACTCAGTTCTGACTTTATAACTCGCAATTGCAAGTTTATATCACAATTTTTTAAAAAGTCAAAATTGTGAGGGAAAAGTCATTGTGAGATTGTATCTTAAAATTCTGACTTCATAACTTGCAATTGCAAGTTTATATCTCACAATTCTAAAAAAGTCAAAATTGTGAGATTTTTTTTTTTTAAATTGTATCTTACAATTCTGACTTATTAACTTGCAATTGTGAGTTTACATCACAGTTCTGAGAAAAAAGTCAGAATTGTGAGTTTTGGCAATAACCTTTTATTTTTTATTCAGTGGCAGAAAAGGGCTTCCATACTACTATTTTGGTTATAGGATGTAAGAAAACTAGGAACTTTGTTCTTATTACTGTTTAAAAGATTGAAGTCAGTCATAGAAATGTATACTTTTATTCTGCAAGGATGCATTAAATTGATCAAAAGTTGACAGTAAAGATGTTTCTTACAAAAGATTTATATTTAAAATGTTCTTTTGAGCTTTGTTCATCAAAAAATTTTGTGAAAAATGTATCATGGTTCCAAAAAAAATATGGAGCAGCACAACTGTTTTCAAAATTGATAATACAAAATGTTTTTTGTGCCACAAATAAGGATTATGTGACACTGACTGGAGTAATGATGCTAAAAATTCAGCTTTTCAACATTTTATGATGTTATTTTGAAATAGAATTATATTTCACAATATTACTGTTTTTGCTATATTTTTGCCGCTTGGTGAGAATAAGAGTCTTCTTAAGAAATGTTCATAAATCTTACTGACCCCAAACTTCTGAACAATAGTTTGTCATATGTTTTTGAAACAATGTGAGGGTGACTAAATGATGATTTTGATTTTGTCATGTGGTTTCAGTTCCACTGTGCCTACCAGCTCACTAATTGGTGCCTTCACCATATCTGCACCAACTACAACAACGTGTGCCGCAAATTCCCCAGAGACATGAGAGCCAAATCAGCAGGTAGTACATCAAAAATGGGCTTTTTAATAATTGAATAAAATGTAATTATTCGTATTTTAATTTTGTTATTATTTTGTCATTAACATATCTTTTAGTTCTTTAGTATTGTAAGATTTTTCGTTTTCATTAAATTTATTACGTTTTAATAATTGTCTCTTTTTTTTGCCCTTTCATATTTTAAAATGTCTATGGGTTGTTGCTATGACATGGCATTTAAAAAAAAAAGTCAAGAAATAAATTAAAGTCAATTTTCACTGTCCCACAAGATAAAAATTAATAGAATTATTATTGTCATTACTTAAAATGCAGTAAAACGTTAAACTTTTTTTTTGTCCTACATGGGCCTGTTGTTATAAAAGTTGTAGTGTTATTTCAATTTTTTTTTTTTTTTTTTAGCTAAATATCAAATTTGTCCTATGGTGTGACTGTCTCAAGCATGGTTCAGTAAATTTACAACTTTTATAAATTATTAAGAAAAGCATAAAAATGTTAATCAATGCCTCCGGCATAATTGTACTAGTGTCTATTTTAGTAAATAGCAATCATTTTTGTCATCTATATATTTCTGAAAGTGAAGGAACTTGATACATTTTGTCTCTGAAACAATAACATATCATGATTTAAAAAATTAATAAGTTAAAGGACCTAATTCATGGTTGTGTTACTGAAGCCCCCTGTGAAGCCCATAACATGTGCACATGGTAATTTTTTGTCTTAGAATGAAGTTATATAAATAATATATATTATATATGTAATTATATATACACATATATAATAATATTATTATTTTTATTATTATTAGGACAAGATCTCTTTAAAAAGCATTTTAAATAATTAAGACTTGTTTAACTCCTTTTTATTCTTTTTTGTTTTCAGTGTACTTAAATGCAATAATTAGATAATTAAACAATTTTCTGATGTTTTTGCTAAAAGCTTGTACTGTTATGAAGTGCCATGAAAATAAGTATAAAATATGATGCTTTGTTTTTGTTACCGAAAGAATTAAGGGAAAGAGGACATGGAAATATTACAACAGAAAATTAACAGGGAGTTTCAGTAACGTACTGATTGAATAAGAGGTGGAATTTTGTTGATGTAAATAATTTGTTAATATGTTGATGTAGTTTGTATTAAAATGTAAACTTTTTTTCTCTTTTGACATGTTCAAAGTTAAATATTTATTTGTAATAACTACTATTTCTGTCCTTTAGTGTGACGTAATGTCCTACGGTGTGATGCGCATATAAGAGAACCACAGATTTGTTTTAATGTCAAAAGATCTTATATAGTATTGCAATAGGGGAAATATAAATATCGCTCATCTTAAAATGGTATCACTTTTAGCAGTTTTGAATGGATGATAGCAAAGTTTGTTTTGTTGTCGAGGTTTGTTTTAAAATTGTCCAACAAGTAATGGGGAAAAATTGTTAATTTTAATTATATATTATATAAATAACAATATATGAAAGTGTCTAACAATGAACATAAATCTCTGTCATGCTATTTATGTATTATTAACATATAGAGTTTTTTTTTCTTAATTTTTGCTGTGTCGCACCATAGGACAAATTTATGGTACAGTTCAGTAAAACAATGAAAGAATTGAAGTTAGTGACCCTTTATATTTTCTCAAAGATCAGATTTCACACTACATAAATATATGCATTGTTTCTTAAAAAATTGTCTTTTACAAAAAAAAAACTACCCTATATATATATATATATATATATATATATGTATATATGTGTGTGTATATGTGTATATATGTATGTTTTATTTAAGCTTGTTTCTACACTGAAAAAGTAAAAAAGGTTATTGTGAATTTATAACTCACGCTTGCAAGTTTATATCACATAACTCTAAGAAAAGAAGTCAGAATTGCAGGATTTGAACTTTTTTATTCTAAGGCAGAAATGAGCTTCCATATTTGTTTCATTTATTTCAATGTTATTTATTTTAGTAGTTTAACTTGAGTTAAAGTAAATCCAAATTTTCTCTTGGCAACTAACTGAAATCAAATAAGTATGTTTTTCAGACATTTTTATATTATTTGAAAAATTTTATTTCAAGCAACAAAAGTTTTTTTTTTTTTTTCTCTCCCTCTTTACGTTTTTTACAATAACCTTATTGTATGCATATTCATTCAGAGAGCCAAGAATACTTTGAGAAGCACCGCTGGCCACCGGTCTGGTACCTGAAGGAGGACGACCACTACCAGAGAGCACGTAAAGAGCGGGAAAAGGAGGATTACCTTTCCCAAAAACGCCAAAACAAGCGTAAATGGGTGCTCTGGAATCTTCCGCCCTCCCCTTCAAACCCCTCTTCATCTTCTTCGTCGTCCTCATCCTCAGGCTCCTCCGCTATCATCTGAAGAAACGAGGGTGAAGCCTTCTAGATTGAGAAACTGTAAGGTGCAGTGAACACATCCTCCCAATTTTTCTGCTTTTTTCACAGCTGGTTTTAGATCAACATCTCATCAGTTGTGCTTTGAAGTTCTTGGTGCTTGAAGTCCTGCACTTGGAAGTGTACAGGCATCAAACAGGACATGGTCGCCAAACACGTCTAGATGTCAAATGTTTACCAAATGTGACTAAAGTCGCTCTGCTTTTAAGCAAAACAGGTAAGCATTTTTATCCCAGAACAATGAAGAAACCTCAGCGTGTTTTAGTGGTTCTCAACTGATTTTGCCTCACAACATCAAATGGTAAATCAAAAATTGTTTATTATAAAAAACAATTGAATTGATTGATGTTGTGGTAGTATATTATTTATATAATACTGTATTTATTAATATTTTAAATAAGCTGTAATTTTTATATTTTCAGTTTCAATTTTAATTTTAGTAATTTTAGTTTGTAATGTTAAAGGTCCCATATTGTCAAAATCGAAATTTCCTGGCTTTTTTCATGATAACTGAGGTCTAGGGGCTATGTAACTACCATATGAGTTTCAAAACAGTCAATCCACAGTAAACTGCACACAGCCTGCTTAAAGTAGCTGTTCATTTTCACGAGCCACTGTGACTTCCGTAACGATGTGACGTCCGATCTACTCAGTCACCGCCTTCAGTCACCACTCCGAGCACCAATCACATCCCACCCTCCTTTTGTCAAACCCAGACAACAACGCATCCATTCCATTGTTGAGCAACAACAACACAAAAACGAGTCGAGAAAACCCTGTTCAGTCGATAGATGTCGAAACTACATCATTGCACAGGCTTCAGAACAACGTGAATATAAGAGACCAGTGACAGTCAACTTCAGCCTCTTTCACTCAGCGATTCCGGTAAATACACGGATAATGTGTCCCATGATTTGTTCCGGAGTTGTTTGATTTGGTTCATTCACAGTTGTTTTCCGGAATCTGTGCGTGCTTTACACACAACCCATAAAGACATGTGACGTTTGGATGTGAGATGTAATGCGACGCATACGTTTCATTAAACTGAAACTAACCTGAACAAACTGTGCTTCAGCGCTGATAGTGCGGAGCTGGCTCTGCCTGATCGCCGCTTCATTCCACTTTGCACGTACTTTTTTGTCGTGAAGAGTCGCATGATAACGTGCATCATCACTACAACACTGCCTTTATGGTTCTGGCTTTTGTTCACACAGCGCTCGATCCCGTAATTTTCCAGAATCAGCGCGCATTGTGAAAGGGGCTTTACTAAAGCAACAGTTATGTAGCTTACTGCATTCGGTGTTTGAAAAAGAAAAAACATTAATGATCATTCTGAAATATCTTGTTGAGTATCAGCAGGCTAGGCTCTCTCTATGGCTCTGGGTTCAGCTACAACGATACATGACCGTTGATACCTGTGATTGGCCTGGCTGTGTGTCACTCAGAAAACAACAGGCCAATCAGAAGAGTAGTGATGGGATTTATGGCTCTTTGAGGGGATCCGGATCTTGGCGATCCGTTCCTTTCAAAGAGCCGTTCAAAAGAACGGCTCTTTTGGCTCTTTTTAAATATTTAGTCAGTTTTAAGAAGCCAGTTTGGGGGCATCTCAGTTTATCCTGGAAATAATCACTGGGAGGAATTATGAGGTGAGATTTGTAGTCAAAAAATTAAAACTCACATATCACACACCAATATCTGAGTTTGAATTATTCTGAAATATTGATTATTATCTCATTACATCACTATTTTGGATTTACCTTTAGTACAAAGTGTGTTGCTGCGTCCCAATTCGCATACTTATACTATGCCCTTAAAGTATGTACTCTTTTTGTGAAGAAAAAGTACATACTTTTGAGTATGTAGCAGAAAAGTAGGCAAGCTTTGGGACATACTACTTCATCTGTTGCTTAGTTACCTAAATCCTGTCACTGTTTAAACTGCCTTGTCAGTTAATATCATCTACATTTCGTTTAATTTGATTTCCTACCGTATTAGAGAAAAATGAAGAGGCACATTCTTATACTAGTCTTTTATGCCGAGAACTTTGCTCGTGTTTGCATAATGATGCATTGAAAAGTTAATGACCAAACCTATCATTATAAAAGTTCATAATGTTGCTGCACATGAAATATACCATGGATAACATTATTTAAATATTATTTATTAGGTTACACATTGATTAGTTATCTCAAAAACCCCTTTCTCCACCTGTCCCTGGTAGCGCGTATCCGCCATGTTTGTAGTTTTTTTAAACAATTTTTATGCGTGTTTGTAGTTCTAATCGGATCCTCGTTCACTGCGCAATGTGTTGTGGGCAATATTAGCCGTTAGAGCGTGCATTGATCCGCACTTCGAATTCTTAAGTTAAGTAGTAGACCATCCGGGAATAATTTGTGTGCATCTGTGCAGGCACGTGCACACATAGACATCAAAGGGGGCTTGAGCACCTGCCCTTTTTATTCCTGGAGAGAAAGTGCCCTTTTTTCTGGGGTGCTTTTTTTCTTTTTTTTTTGAAAAATAATATATATTCCTATTTGCGCACAGCTTCCCTGTCAAACAAATATATTTATTGAAGAATAGTATATCTAAATATCAGATCAGGAGTTCTGAAGCAGATTTAACATTACTTATTATTGTAAGAATGACGTGAAGATAATGGGATTATGCAATAGGGCTGGATTAAACTTCAGAAGGCAATGATGTCATTGAATAAATATGCACGCTGCACGTTTCAAAGTCAAAACGCGGCACTGATGTCTTGATATGAATGTATCTGAAGGGAGCCGACTGTCCTCAGTGTTGTTGGCATTTTCATTTTACATTGTGATAAAACAGCGTCAATGCTGCTTTGTGTTCAGCCGTTCCCATGGAAACCGTAGTATTTCAGCGCTCCTAAAGCGCCCCCTTGTGATAGAGAATTAATTTATTTCCACATTTTTCAGCTCTTTATGGTCAAATTATTGCAATTATCGACCTAGTTTTTATGCAAAACTGCTTCACAGCATTGGCTGCTAGAAGCCTCTGTGATAATACGTGTATCAGCAAGGATTGTGTCACAATATACAGTACAGTATTGCTGTACTGATGTTTTGAGCACAGCCCTATTTAGAGAGCCCCTTTTATCGTGATACAAATATTACTAATTCTATTGTTTGAGTCCTGAACTAAACATAAATGCAAATTAAAACTTTGAATAATGCATTATTTGTCTTATTAATGACATTGTTACTTATTACGTAAGTAACTGGATGCCTACGATGAGGTGATGGACCCGAGGGGCTCTTAAATGCCTTGTTCAAGGTGCCCTTTTTATACTTTGAGCACCTGCCCCTTTAAAGGTCTCTGCACGGCCCTGCATCTGTGTGAAACACGCATAGGAAAAAAGAACGACAGAAAGAACGGCTCCCCCCCAGCCGCGACTCGGCTCCCATCGTTCATGTTTATGAGCCGTTCAAAAGAATCGGTTCGTTCGCGAACGTCACAACTCTACAGAAGAGAGGCTCATGAATATTAATTAGATGGGCCAAAATCGACCTGTTTTTGACAGAGCTCCTAAAAAAGGAGCTGTAAAAATATATTGAGATGGATTTTGGCACTTATACCGCAAATATATATTCTTAAGGACATCAACAACTAAAATAAACCTCCAGAAATGTGTACAATATGGGACCTTTAATATAAAAAAAATAGCTTACATTTCTTTTCTTTCTTTTTTTTGGTTATAGTAATTTAGTACTACAACTTTCAACTTATTTCACTTAGTTGTTTCTATTTGTATTTATTTTTATTTCAGTTGCCAAAAACATTTCAGTTTTAGCTAACAATAACTGGTTTGGATACAAATTTGGCATCAAGATCAAGAGATTTCTAATATATTTAAAATTAAAATAATCAATAATTTAGATATTTTTTAGTTAATAAGTTGCTTTTTCCCAGATCCACTAATTGAGAACCACTGATCTACAACCATTTAGCCTCAAAGCAGAACTGTGTGAAAACCAAACATTCACCCAAAGAACAAACTAAACCTGTTTGTACAGATCGCTGTGCATTTTTAGCCAATAATATTCTTGATTTTTAGCATTGTACCTACAATGATTCTTTGTGATTCATCCCCTGAATCATATCATATATATTCTCCTGATTATAACAGGCATGATCACTAGACTCTAGTGCTGAAATTATATATTGGAAAATGTGAGTTTGCCACATAATTGTGCCTAGTCATGTTATTCAGAGATGTCATGGTGAGATTCTGCTGGCAGAGTCTTTCTGTGTGAAATCCTCACTAGATGGTCATCCTATATTTTTCACTACAGCGTAGTTTGGATATTGAGTCAAGTGGCTAAACGTTTACACATTTAGTAAATGCAGAACCTTTTTTGAATTCCATGCAAATGAAGGGAGAGTTCACTCAAAAGTGAACGTTTTGTCATGGTTTGCTCACCCTCGTGTCCTTCTAGACCTGTTGATTTTTATTTTTTAGTGAAGGATATTAAAAACACAGAAGAGAGAAAGGAGAAGGTCAGAGGTTTGGACTGATGTGGAGGTGAGTGAATGAAGAGAGAATATGTTTTTGAGTGCACTGTCATTTTAAATGTCTGTTTTGTGTGAGGATCTGGATCTTGTGTTAATTTAATGCTGCTCTATGTGTCTGAACCTGAATCTGTCATTTTAGTCTTGATACTAAATACATCATATTACACAAACAACTGTGGTTCTGTAGAACAAAACTGTAATGAAAGGAAATGCTTATCGATATTTAAATTTAATTATGTGAGCAAAAATGATTTGTTTTGCTTAATAAATTTTTGATTTAACACTCTTTCTTCTTTGGTTTTTATATACCTTGCAGTGCACCATTTTGCCTAAAATGTAATATTTTGTCATAATGTCATAATACTCCACTTTAGTCATGACATTAGTCATAAATGAGACCAAATGTTTTTCTTATGTACACACACACACACACACACACACACATATATATATATATATAGTAGTCAACATTTGAAGTGGATCAAAAAAGTTAATCAAAGTTGTTCTAAGACAAGAACGGGTATTGTTTTGGACAACTGTCAAAACAGCAGTCTTCCCCATGATTGTGTAGCCTACAGAACTAGACTGAGAGAGCATTTAAAGGCCTTTGCACGTGTTTTGAGTTAATTAGTTGATTAGAGTGTGGCACCAGGTGTCTTCAATACTGAACCTTTTCACAATATTCTAATTTTCTGTTTTTCATTAGTTGTCAGTTATAATCATCAAAATTAAAAGAAATAAACACTTGAAATATATCAGTCTGTGTGGAATGAATGTGTACATTATATAAGTTTCACTTCTTGAATGGAATTAGTGAAATCAACTTTTTGAAGATATTTTAATTATATGACCAGCACCTGTATATATACAGTATGTATGTATATGTACACACACTATATACAGACGGATTCTGATATATCGTATTTAATTCAGCCTAAACCACATTTTATTACCTTTGTTATCCTAATGACTGTGCAATGCTGGATAATATGCTTACATTTCCTTAGTTATTCAAAAAGCAGCTACAGAAAATGAGCAAAGAACATTATCAAAGAACATCACATCAGTCAGAACATCAGTCTAGTCTAGTGCGAGTTGCACTTTAAAAACACTCCCATTATAATCAGTAAATCTATCCACACTGTATGATGATACACGATATTATCATCTATTGGCACAACCTTAATATGTACACGTATACATCAATATATAAGTGTGTGTATATATTTATGTACATATGTATATATTTTGTAGGTACATATGTACACACATAAGTTATATATACACAAAAATATATACACATATTGATGTATATGTACATATATTTATGTACATGTGTGTGTGTGTATATATATATTTGTCTGTATATGTACGTGTATATATTTGTGTATTTATATATATATTTGTGTACAAGTGTGTGTGTGTGTGTGTGTGTGTGCGCATATATTGATGTATGCGTACATATGAATACACATGCATGTGTGTATATATTTATATATATACACATACTGATGTAAGTGTACATATTTATGTACATGTGTATGTACATATGTGCAAATGTATGAGTGTGTGTGTGTGTATATATTTTGTGTGTATATGTACATACATGTACATATATACACACATTGGTGTGTACATGCACCCACACACATATATACACATGTATATATAGACATTTGTCACATCAATATGTGTATATATTTTGTCTATGTGTGTGTATATTTGCATGTACATATGTACACACGTTTTATATATATGTACATATACACAAAATATATACAGACATTTGTCACATCAATATGTGTGTATATATTTTGTATGCATTTGTGTATTGTGCATCAATGTGTATATTTATGTACGTGTATATATTTTGTATGTATATATATATATATATATATACATATAGAACGTTCGTCAGCTAATCAGATTCA
>NC_133383.1:8674516-8703783 GCF_049309525.1 Garra rufa | reverse complement strand
GTCCCAAGACAGAGACCGTTCTAGCAGGGGTTATCCTCAGATAACGCACCCTGGATAACAGATGGTCAGGAGATATCTGAGGTGATATCGAGTGAAGTTGGGCCCAGGGAGACCGGGGTTTTAAACCAACTCAAAAAATGGGAACGAGTACCGCGTAACCCATACCGTATAGGATTTTAGAAAAGAACCCAAAAACTTGGTGGGAACTTACCACTTATGTGGATTTTTAGGAAGTGCACAAAGATTCCGTGCGCACTTACCACTATTGTGGATTTCAGAAAGTGCCCAGGGTTTAGCGTGGGACACTTACCCTAGTAAAATGGGATTTGGAGACTGTGTTTTCCCCCATTTTGGGGGTTTCATATTAAAGCTCCAGATTTGTCATAGGATGACGAGAATTAAAATAGGGGAGGAACCCTCCCTGATTAGAGAGGGGAGCAATGCTACACCCCAATCAGGACAGACAGTCCGCAAACTGTTAGTCGACTGATGAAATCATGGAGCTACTGACCATCATATAGTGGACGCAGACAGCGGACAGACCCCTAACCCCGACTTGCAGGGAGGAACATCCGTCCTTAAAAAGGCTCTGAAGGGACCCTTTAGTGTAAAGGGGAGCGTACTAGACCCAGTCCACATAGATGCCTACTAGGAGAAGGTGATGCTCAGAAATTACCCTTCCTTGTAAGGGGAGCATACTCATCCCACTAGGAGCCGTGCTCTAAACGGGACCCTTGAGAAGGGGAGCGAACGTGCTCAAATCAGGACCTTGAGAAAGATAGGGGTTATTTCTTCCTTAGCCAAGGGAGAAAAATTCACCATGCGGCAGTGGCGCTGCTTTGAGGGAACCCTAAAAGGTGAGCTGCCAACAGCCTGAGGAGGCTTCAATCGTAGGAGCCTTCGCTTCTAGCATGTTAAGGGTAGGTTTCAAAACCCTGAGAAGCAGGGAGAAATGCCAACACCCGCCAGAAGGTGGTGCTCTAGTAGGACCCTTTCCGCAGAAAGGGGAGCAGCCGTAAGGTCATTTCAAGGTCCTGAAAAAAGGGGGTAACTCCTAGTTAGTCATAAAGCCTGAAGGGGAGGTGACACTCGACCCGGAAGTCAGGCGCAAGCAGGCTCCTAACCCTGATTAACAGAGAGGAAAACCCGCCTGCCAGGAGGCAGCGCTCCGATTTCACCCTTCATCAGAAGGGGAGCTTACTCCTCCTGCCAGGAGCAGCGCTCGAGAGGAACCCTTTTCTAAAAAGGGGAGCAATCATACCTGACTCAGGAAGCCTGATGACAGATTCTACCCAAATAAAGGGGAATTTGTCCACACGACAGTGGTGCTACTGATGAACCTTGAATTAAGGTGAGCTGCTGTCATTGAAGAGCTCTGAGAGGACCCTTTCCGCGGAAAGGGGAGCTACTAAAGTTACTTCAGGTTCCTGAGAAGGGAGCTCCTGGATAGTCATGGTGACAGACTCCTAACCCTGAAGGCCAGGGAGGAACGCCCGTCCCAACGAGGGGCGCTCATTGGGGACCCTTTCCTCGGAAAGGGGAGAGCCCAGCTCGTGCGTGAGGCCTGAAGAGTGAGAATCAGCCTGGACAAGAAGGACAGGCCCCTAACCCAGATGAACCGGGAGGAGAACCTGGCTCTGTCAACGAGAAACAGTACTCTAAATAAACCCCTTCTGCAGAAAGGGGAGTACTACCTCGGTTGAATCGACCCTGCCCTCGGGCTAACAGGGGGATCGACAGACCCCAGTCTAGGTGGACTTATGTTCCTGTCTCAACGGGACATAAATCCCCCGGAGCAGGAACTTATGAGGATAGACTCCTAACCCTGAAGGCCAGGGAGGAACGCCCATCCCATCGAGGGGGCGCTCGTTAGGGACCCTTCCCTTGGGAAGGGGAGAGCCCAGCTCGAGTGTGAGCCTGAAGAGTGAGAATCAGCCTGGACAAGAGGGACAGGCTCCTAACCCAGATGAACCGGGGAGAAAGCCTGGCTTGTCAGCGAGAAGCGGTACTCTGAATAAACCCTTTCCGCGGAAAGGGGAGTGCTACTTTAGTTACTGGAGAACTGAGAAATTGCTCCTTGGAGACAAAACTCAGGAGGTGCTGGAAAGAACCTTCGGCTGATAAGATCACTTCACAGGATCTAAAGTCCACAGAGAGAGTCTGGAAGAGGGATTCTCAGAAAAAGGCCTGCAAAGGACAAATGTTAAACATGCCAAGGGCAATCCTAAGAAAGAAACTTAGGGAGCTTACCTTGAAGAGGACATAAGTCCTATGTCTAACAAATGCTGGGAGGGTGGTTTACCGCACGACCTGTGGCGTGGATAGGACGAACACTGCCGTAACCATAACCCGTAGGATCAGAGGGGGAGCATCCGACGTAAACTCGTCGTGTTTTTCTCTGAAAAGCAAAAACACAACACACAGGCCTGAGACAGTATTAAGTTCTTTTTCTTTATTAAAAGAAAAATATGGATCGTACTCACCCATGAGTGACCTGCATTTAACTCAAACTCAAACAAAACCTGTTTAAGGAGTTAAAATCCAGACCATCGGTAATGGAGGTTCTTATGGGACATAAGAACCGCTGCGTGCAGGGAGCTCATGTTGTAGGGCTCGAACCTGGGCCTTCATGGAGTGAAGGACTCAAAGGCAGTGATCTACCTAGCCCAAATCACATAAATCCAGAAAGGCCAAAGAGCCTGGGAAAAACTAACAGATCAGTGAAAGACCTCCGGTTAGTCCTCCTGAAAACAGCCCAACCCAGCAGAGTGGGCTGTCTATTTAAACCCTAGCAGGGGAGACAGCACCATCTAGGCAAGAGCTTAAAGAACTACTTTTATGTTTCCAAACAAAAAGTAATCAGTAAGCCCACACACAGATATCCGCAGATATCTGTATGTGTAGGAAGGACTACCAGAGGTAAAACTGACTGAAAGCCTCCAGCCCTAAAGTAGGAAGAGTTAACGTACAGCTAGCCTCAGACAGCTGTAGTTACTAAGACTGTTCTGCATAATCATGGTCGAACTAGTCTAGGAAAATCTCTCCCCTTTATATGTACACATATAAGCATACATAACATACATATGTATATACATGCACACACATATTTTATGGCAGTAAATTAACTCCACAATCGCGACGCGCAGCATATATTCGGCTCCCGCGGGAGCTAAACAAACTCCGCCCAGACGCCAAATTCCCTCGGGAATAAACAAGCAAGGAGCCGCTGGCGACGCCGCGAATGCGTCTGTTAATGCCGCGAGAGGCAAACACACTCATGCAAAATGAGGAACAGAGAAACTCACCTCCCTCTTTTGCGTACTGCGTTTTCGCGATAAGCCCATTAGTCCCTCGGGAGCTGGACGAGCTGTAATTTATCTCACCCACGTAGCAGAGAGTCGTAGCAAGTGGGTATGAGAGCGTGCCTCTCGTTACAAACAAGCAATGAATGCACCGATCGCATTCTACTCTCTCAAGAGGTAATCTTGCTTGCGTTCTTCCCTCACAGCTCGGGCAGTGTGAAAGTGCGGGTATCAGATTACCACACACGTCACCAGCAGGCCTCCGGTGAGAGAATATGCACTCCTAGACAAAGAGAAAGCTGAAGACAGCGAAGAGGCTGTATGTTTACTTCGGCGACTCTTTATACTGTGTCGCCCGGTAGTGACGTACCAGCAGCGACGTGCGCGCCGCAGTGACGTCATACGCTGTCGCCGGCCATTTCATGGAGTTTTTCTATGCATTCTTCAGACACGAGTCACGCTGCAGCGTTCCCCAATAGCGACCCCTAGGGGACGCGGTGAGAGTTCCCTCGGAAGGGAACTTGTTCATAATGGCATTAGTAAATCACCAACCTTCCGCTCAGCAGCTCAAAGATGAGGATTCCTAGAGACCAGTAGTCAGCCGACACGTCGTGTCCTTTATTTAGGATGATCTCAGGGGCCACGTACTCTGGAGTCCCACAAAACGTCCACGTCTTCTTCCCCAAGCCAACTTTTTTAGCAAAACCAAAGTCCACCTAGAAACAAAGACTGTTCTTTGGCATTTGAATATTTTGTTGGTGAACATACAAAAATTTGTTTCTCATCTTATTAGAAATCAGGAAAAGACGTATGATTATTTTTGTAGACTAATATTAATGTATGGCTACAAATACATTTATTTACAAAGGTTAAACATTAACTTTTTTGGACATGGGTAAGAAATGTAGCATGTACAGTAATTTACAGTAAGAAGTACATTGGTTTAGTGTTGTGATTAAAACTTAAAAATAGTGTTTCATTAATTAAAATAAAGCTCAAATGTGTTATAAAAAAACAAAACAAAATATGAAGTACTTCATTTTAGTTGAAGTGTTTTTAGTTTAAAGTATAAAAATTACTAGAACTGAAATTTTTAAAAGAACTTGCTGAATAGAAATACTACAAAAATATTAAAAAAATATTACGTTTCAGATTTAGCTGCATAACTAAAAACTAAAACACTTTTCAGTTTTGTTTGTTACTAAAAGCTGACTAAAATAGAACATAAATATTAGATGAACCCTAAAACTTAAATTAGAACATTAAGTACTAAAATTACTAGGACTAAAATAAAAATATAATAAACTAATTTAAAGCTAAATAGAAATATTAAAAATATTAATAAAAATTTAAAAAGTTAGCTGCATATCTCAAACTAATACTTTTAATTTTTGTTTTTGTTACTAAAAGCGGAATAAAATAAATTATAAATAGATGAACACTGAAACTTAAATTAGAACTTTCAAGTACTAAAATTACTAGAACTGAAAAAAACTAATTTAAAGCTTAAAAGAAATACTACAAAAAATGTAAAAATATTAATACATTTTTTTTAAAGTTAAAGATTTAGCTGCATATCTAAAAACTTAAACTAATACTTTTCAATTTTGTTTTTGTTACTAAAAGCTGAATGGAATGGAATATAAATATTAGATGAACACTGAAACTTTAAAAATTAGAACTTTCAAGTACTAAAATTACTAGAACTAAAATAAAAATATAAAAAAATAAATTTAAAGCTTAATAGAAATACTACAAAAAATGATTAAAAATATTAAAAAAGTAAAAAGTTATAAATAAAATAAAATATTAATATTAGAACTGAAATGTAAAAAGGCAGAACGTTTAAGTACTAAAATTACTAGAACTAAAATAAAAATATAAAAAACTAAATTTAAAGCTTAATAGATTAGAAATACTACAAAAATGATTAAAAATATTAAAAAAGTAAAAAGTTATAAATAAAATAAAATATTAATATTAGAACTGAAACGTAAAAAGGCAGAACGTTTAAGTACTAAAATTACTAGAACTAAAATAAAAATATAAAAAAAACTAATTTAAAGCTAAATAGAAATACTACAAAAAAACATCAGATGAACACTAAAATAAAGCACTAAAACCAAAACTATTACACATTTTGATTTAAAAGTAAAAAAAAGTAGTATGTTATGTTTTTTAAAAAAAATGAAGTATATTATGTTGCATTTAGTACTAAAAATGAAATACTTAACTGAAATACTTTTTGTTCATTAAAATACAGCTAAAATAAAATAAAAAATATCAGATGAATGCTTATTAAACTAAAATGAGGTACTAACAGCAACTTAAAGCTGAACAAACTAAAATAGCTATTACACATTAATTAAAAGATAACAAAAATAGCTTAAACAAAATATAAATATTAAAAAGCTTAAATTATAGACTTTAGGTACATTATGTTGCATTTAGTACTTAAGTTTAGTTGAAGTACTAAAATGACTAGAACTGAAGTAAAAATGTAATTTAGCTTTAATTTAAAGCTAAATAAAAAAAATACTACAAAAAGTATGACAAAAGTACATAAAACTACTAAAATTAAAATTAAAATGAACACTGAAAATAAAATAAAACCTTATTCAAAATAATAAATAATTCTAAAATGACACTGTATTGCTTACCAGCTTGGCATATCCACGGTGGTCCAGTATGATGTTCTCAGGCTTCAGGTCTCTGTAGATGATTCCACGGCAGTGTAGAAAAGCCAGAGCTTCCACCACACATCCAGCGTAGAAGCGCGTGGAGCTGTCATCAAAAGAGCCTCTGAAAACAGCCATGCAACATCCTGTAAGTCACTCAATCCGTTCAGGAGAATGTGAGATGAGACTGAGCGGGTTCCTGATACCTGTCTCTGAGCAGAGTCCACAGCTCTCCACCCAAACACGCCTCCAGCAGCATGTACAGGTACTTACAATCTCTGAACGTCCCATAAAGTCTGAAACATATAACCAATATGGGCTTATTATTGCAAGCTTTTCATAAAAATACCGTGTGATGAATAAAATACGTAGACCGAGTTCTCATGGGGACTTGTACAGACCTGACAGTAAAAGGACTGTGAGCTTCCATCATGATGCGTCTCTCAGACAGGATGTGGCCCTGTTGACTCGTGTCCAGGATGTGCCGCTTTTTAAGGACCTTCATGGCAAAGGAGCGACTGTGGTCGTTCTTCAGCTGCACCTGTAGAGAATCAATGTGAATACATGCTCTCAATACACTTATAACCAGAAACACCTAACTACTAATCTTACCAGCTCCACCCGACTGAAGCCACCCATGCCCAGCGTGCAGATCACACGGAAGTCGCTGAGAGACATGTTAGAGAAGAACGCGGCTTCTGCCTCCAACCTACGAGAAATGTCAGTTATTCTGCATCTCATCTGATGGATGGATGTGAGGGAGCTCATCATGTGCTTACCTGGCCTTCAGCTCTTCACTCTCGTACATCTTGTTGCTCATGTTGTCTAGTCCACCTATCAGCTGCTTGAAAGACCTGTTAGAGTTGAGTTTTATTAGCAGTCAGTACAAGTGTCAAGATGTTATTAGTTCACTTACTGTTTTGATAAATGTGATTGTACATGTTCTGATTTGGACTGATTACAAAAGATACATGTCAATTTTGATGGTTATAAATTTGTGATTTTGACTAAATGTGATGACTGATATGATTTTGATTAAATGTGATTAATAATTTAATTTAACTTTAGATTTGGCATGTGATGGTTATGATTTTGATTAATTGGGATTGTGATTTTTTTAGTACGTGACCTTTTTACTTATCCATTGAATTTTTAAATTTTTGATTGTTTTTGAGATTTTGATTGTGATCACTGATTTTGATTGAGATTGCTGTGATATTGACTGTGAAAGTGGTCATTTTGATTACATGTGATTATTATTTTGATTGAGATTTTGATTGTGATGGTTATGATTTTAACCGACTGAAATTGTTGTGATTATTGTGATTACATGTCAGGATTATTTTGATTGAGATTTTTGATCGTAATTTTGATCGATTGGGATGGTTGTGATATTGATTCTGATAGTTGTTTTTAATTATGATTTTGATTGGGATTGTTGTGACACTGATTGTGATAGTTATGATTTTAATTAAATGTGATTATTGTTTTGGTTGAGATTTTAATGGGGATTGTTGTGATACTGATTGTGATAGTTATAATTCAGATTAAATGTGATTATGATTTTGATTGGAATTGATGTGATAATGATTGTGATGTTATGATTTTAATTGGGATTGTGATACTAGTTGTGATTCTGATTTAAGGTGATAATTTTGATTTGGATTGTTGTGATGCTGATTGTGATGGTGATGATTTCTTATAGTTTTGATTGAGATTTTGATTGTGATGTAATTATGATGGTTATGATTTGATTGGGAATGTTGTGATATTGTGATGGTTATGGTTTTGATAATGGTTATGATTTTAATTAACTGGGATTGTTGTGATATTGATTGTGACTGTTTTGTTTACATGTCATGATTATTATTTTGATTTGAGATTTTGATTGTAATGGCGGATTTCGATTGAATGGGATGGTTATGGTTTTAATTTGGATAGTTGTGATATTGATCATGAAAGTTAAGATTCTGATTTCATTATTTTGATTAAGATTCTAATGGTTGTTTTGATCGGGATGTTTGTGATATTGATACTGATAGTTATGATTTTGATCAAATGTGATTTATTTTGTTTACGATTTTGATTGGCATTGTTGTGATATTGTGAAAGTTACTATTTTGATTAAGTGATTGTTTAGATTGGAATAGTTATGATTCTGATTAAATTAATAATTTGATTTTGATTGCAATGGTTATATTTTTAATTGGGATTGTGATATTGATTGTGATAGCTTTGATTTTGATTAAATGTGATGCTTATTATGCTATCCGAGATATTGATTGTGAAGGTAACTTTGTTTATGTTACGATTTTGATTGGGATTGACTTTATGTTTATGAATTTAATCAACTAGGATTGTGACATTGATTGTGATTATTTGTATTATCAATTGTTGATTATTATTTTGATTGTAATGTTTTTTTTATTATGATTTTGATTGATTGGGAATGCTGTGATACTGACTCTGATAGTTATGATTTTGATTAAATGTGATTATTATTTTGACTAAGATTTTAATTGTGTTAGTTTTGATTTTGATTGCTTGGGGTGGTTGTGATAATTGTGATTTTAAATGATTGTGGTTGTGGATTTGACTGATTGTGATTTTGTTTGTGCTGATGTGATCTTGATAGACAGTGACTGCTGTATGTGAATGGTCACTGATTGTGATTGTTACGTGAGCTCCTCACTCTCGGTCCACAACCAGACATGTCACATCTCCAACAGCTGTTACATTTGCTGTACGCACATCTTCCCTGGGAAGAAAAGTCAAAAATGTAAAAAAGCTACTTTTAAATCTTAACCACAAGGTTAGAATGAGAATTAAAGCTTCTCACTGACCCTTTAAGAGCCTGCTCTCCAAACCAATCCCCTCGAGACAGTGTGGACAAGAACACTGGCTCCTCATTGGCTGATTTCTGTTGGGTGACCCTCACCTGTGAGCCAAAAGAGCCACAAAATTCATAATAAATGTTCTGTTCTACAGCTCAGCAGGAAATCTTACAAAGGCTCTTTCCTCACCTGACCCTCACTGATGATGAAGAATGTGTCTCCAGTGGCACCTTGGCGAATAATGTAGTCACCATCACTGTAGCGAGTCTAAAGTGTAAAGAATAAACATACAGAAGGTCACAAAGGTCACCTGAATCAATTAGAATCAATTGATTTTAAAAACAAATATACAGTGTTCAAACACCTCACCTCTTCCAGAACATCTGCTACTTTACTCAGCACATCTTCAGTGAGAGTCTTAAAGGAAGGCACACTGACAACACAATTCAGGTGATAATATTACTAGTACTAGTCTTACTAAAATCAAATTTCATATAGTATAAAATCTGAATTTGATTTGATGCTAAATTGTGTTACCTCCTCAAGAACTCCATGTAGTTTGAATGCTTGAGAAGGCCGGTTCTCATCATGATGGTTTGGAAACCCTGTCGATCTATAGCCCATAGTTTGATATCAGTCAAGGCTGAAAGGGAAGACGACAGCAATGGTGAGGAAGGAGGAAATTATATCTAGAAATTGTACAGTTTAAATATAAAGCTGGCTTTACATACAAATAAATGCTACTTCTAGTTATTCCTGACCATACGATTTCCTAAATTTCCTAAGTTCTACATTTTTAATTATAAAAAAATGCAATAAAATAGCAACGCTTTCACTGAAATTTATGACATGGATTACAGGCTTTCAGATCAGACGGATTTAATTCAATTCTCTGCTTCATAATTCATAAACAAGAACATGTGCAAATATAAATCTGGACTCAATCTCTTCACCTCACACTTTTGTTCTGTACTTCCTCTCAACATGACTGACAGCTGCTGCTTTGAAAACTCTTCACATCCCACTCAATGTAATTACTCTGCCAGCCCACCGCACACAAACTCATACTGCTAATATTCCTCAATAAACACCATTAACTCTGCAGTCATTTTATTAATACTTGCAAAACGAATAAAAATTCCTAACAAACACAGCAACCTCCACAATACCGTCATTTTATCTTTTTGATGCCATAATTGATAACTGTATGACTAAATATTTACAGTTCTTCCACAGGATAAAATCTATACTGCGCATTTAGTAAGCAGTATTCTAGGAGCAGCTTAATTTTCATGTTAAATGACCTCAGTATCTAATGAACCACTAAAACGACTCAGTCTGAAGTGTTTTTTCAAAAGATTTCAACGTATGTTTGGTTAAAGTGAAGTACCTCCCTCCTTAACTTTGATTTATAAAGTCTTACTTTAAATCTTAAGTAGCTGTTGACATTTCCAACAGACCTTCACTCTAATTTGTCACTCTCTGATGGCTTAGTGACGTCAGACGTACATTGAAAACAGAGCTGACCTCTGACCACAAAAACAGCAGCAAAAAAAAAAAAAAAGCCCAGAAAAGACTGATGGGGTAAGAGCGAACAATGAACGCAGGACTCTGTAAGAAATTGTTAAGCACGTAGAAGCTATTTTTTTTCCAAGCTATTCATTTAGCTGACCCTGAACAGCAGATACCATCTGTCATCTTTCTATTGACACAAAAGAAAGAGACGTGACAATGTTAAGAGGCATTGTTGATTAATTTTATTCTCTAGTCATGTAAATCCAGTTTATATTGTAGTCATTCAGGGCCACTAAAAATAAAGGAATTTTCTGCATTTTTTTTGTTCAAATACAGCAAATTTGTACTGTTTTGTAGTATGAAATGATGCATATTTTTATTTTTTATTTAAGAAATACCTCAATGAATTACCAACTAAATTTGCCAAAGTATCCCAAAATGCAATTCCTTATCTTACACTTCTAATGTGACAAAAACTTCATTTCACAAGATGTTAATTGATGGCCTGGACTGGTGTGGATTAATTATTGTGATGATTTTATCAGCTGTTTGGACTCTCATTCTGACGGCACCCATTCACTGTAGAAGATCCATTGATGAGCAAGTAATGTTATCTAAATTTCTCCAAATCTGTTCTGATTAAGAAACAAACTCATCTACATCTTGGATGGCCTGAGGTGAGTATATTTTCACCAGTTTTTTGGGGTAAAGTATTCCTATGCTTGGTGATGAAGCCAATGTGTCAAGTTGAGAAAGACTTTTGATTAATATTCTTCTCTAATTATTAGGGGTGTGAGGACATCTCGCGAGATCTGTTGTGTCCTGCGATATCTGACTGGTCTCGCGAGAACGTGACGATATCATGGCAAAACATTTTGCAGTACTCCTTAAAATATCACGATCTTTATTCATACACCCATGCGATCTTATTCATGAATGCCAACGATTCAGCTGTGTCTATTACAACTGTTTCACACGCTCCACTGACGCTTATGATGTGAAAGTTATTGAAGACATTCAAATTTGCATTCTTACTGCTGTGGTTTCAGAAAGCAACAGTCTTTTTAACCACATAATCATCATTGTTTCTTTGTTACATACATTTAAATAACTGAAGTACTGTGATAAAAGCTTATAGTTTGTGTATAAACACTTATTGTCTACAGTAGCGATCAAAACCAAAGTATCTTCTAACACGTCTGTAATGTAACGCTTATCCTCTTCGCCAGGAGGTGGCGACAACTGCACCTTTAAAAAAAGTATTTGTCATTGAATTATATATTCAAGAGATTCCAATAGTGAAACAAGTCTTTATTAATTGAGACACTGGCTCCTTCATTTTATTACACTTTGTTCAAATATAGACTTAAGCAATGAACATTCTGTCAGGACCACTAGTAAATTACGTAATCTTTGTTTAGATTTCTAATCCTTTTTTTCTTCAGAACCATGATCTCCAATTTATAATAGAAAATAGTTTTTCAGTTTATCCAGAATTATGCAGCATTAGTTTACATGTTTATTACTGCATATAATTCATTAAAATAGAAGTAAAATTTCATAAAGTACAAGTTCATCTCATAATGCACCTACATTTTTTGCATTTTGTTTTTTTGTTGAATAAAATAAAATGTTTCCCTATACATTTCATCATTGATGATTTCTTTAAAAAAAAAGTTTAAAAATCTCATCTCGTCTTGTTCTCGTGAGATAAGTGTCTGGTCACACCCCTACTAATTATGCAAATCCATCTTAAATTGTACTCATTCTGAGCTGCACAGAAAAACAAAGCACATTTTTTTTAGCTTGTTGTTAAAAAACAAAACAAAAAAAAAAACAGCAAATCTGGTCAGGGTTCACAGGTGAGATTGTTACAGGGAATTAAAGAGCGATCTCTGCATGAACTGGGACAGCCAAAGGCCTGATATTAATTGCATTTTTATTATTGTGATTAAACAGACACCACCCGAGTCAACTCATTTCACCCCAATCCATCACACTAAACCGATGTGTCACAAAAGGGCAAAGGATGAGGTTATATTAGAAAAACCATATGGCCAAACATCCCAGCAATTACACACTGCCGATTCCTCCATGTTCACTCTGCAGGAGAGAGCCATTAATAGGGCTGAACTCAATCTTCAGACGCTATGACAGATTGTCTATAGCCTACAGCGCTGACAGACGAGCAGGAATTCAGACTCAAGAGAACAAACTTTGTATTTGTGATCTTTGTGAAATTCAGGCTTATACGTTTTGTTTGTCAGAAGTAAAAAGACAAAGAAAGAGTGCTTCCCTGTGACTAAATTTAATACCATAATGTGTGTATGTGTGTGTGTGTGTGTGTGTATGTAACATCCTGTTCTCTTCCTAATTTTATTTATATTTAATTTATTAAAC
Source organism: Garra rufa (assembly GCF_049309525.1). Classification (NCBI taxonomy): domain Eukaryota; kingdom Metazoa; phylum Chordata; class Actinopteri; order Cypriniformes; family Cyprinidae; genus Garra; species Garra rufa. The sequence continues at coordinate 8,691,054 of NC_133383.1, read as the reverse complement.
CATTCTGTTTTTTTTCCATTTCAAATTTAATTTAATTTCAAATTTAATTAAATGAATCACTTTAAATCTATAAAAAAAATTATAATTTAATCAATTTGCTAATCAAACCAATAAACCAAATCCTATTATGCCTCAACTGAACTGAAAGGAGGAGAAACCTTGAGTATGAAAGGAAACATTTAATATTCAACTTTCTTTAGTACCCAGTTCAACTAATATTTTGTGCTGAAATACACACGTTGAGTGAATCTCACCTGTGACGGTGGCTGTGCGCGTGCAGTTGTAGAGTATTGCGAGCTCGCCGAACACTTTCCCCGGCTCGATGGTGCACAGCTTCTGCCCTTCTTTGGTAACCTCCACCAACCCCTCTGCACACAACACATGCAAACAAACCAACAACCTTGAGTCTGAGAATGAGATGAATGTGTGTAGGAGAACCATTAATACTTTTATTCAAGGATGCATTAAAGATTAAGCTTTAAGGTTACAAAAAAGATTTCTATTTCAACTTTCTATTCATTAAAAAAATCCTGGGAAAAAGGTCATGGTTTCCACAAAAATGCTGCGTTTTCAACACTGACAAGTAAGAATTTTTTCCTGAGCAGCAAATTTTTGCATATTAGAATGATTTGACACTGAAGACTGGAGTAATCATGCTGAAAATTCAGCATTGCACCAAAGGAATAAATTACATTAACATTTTCAAATTAAAAACTGTTAAAAATATTACTTTTTTTAAATGTATTTTTTATTAATAGTTCTTTCAAAAACATTAAAAAATCTTACCAACCCCAAACATTTTAACAAGTTTATTTATAAGAAGCTGCAAATGAATGAATGAATGAAATAAAATACAATGAAAAAATATATATGGGCCATTCTACAGAATTGGCCCAAAGTCAAAATTGGAAACGTCTTAAAAAAATTATTTTTCCACAAATGTTGTATGTATGCCAATTGTATAATATCCAAAGTACACATTTCTAGTAACTCTGCAGTTAATTCTCATATTGTATTTTCAGATTCCCCAAATTTGTCATTACCGAAACATAGTAATACATCATTTAATTAGAAGGGTTATATTGACCTATTAAGATTTTTCTTACATATCTTGAGCTGCTTATATACATGGATATTTTTGCTATTTTAACTTTTTCAGAGGTAAATCAATAATTTTTAAAGTAAAAGTGTAATTTAAGAGATTTGTTGTATTTTGAATCTAATTTTCATACTGATTTCAAAGTTAAGGATTCATTAGTTTGAATATACACTAAAATGATGACGACTTAGCTGATAATTCAGTATACTTAATTTTTGACAAAACATCCCATGTTTTGGTAGTGACAGTAATGCTTTGGTAGCGATAACATCACATTACAGAATTTTAACTCACATACTAAAACACTACTAAAACATACTAAAAAACAAGGATTTGCATAACTGTACTATAATTGAGTTTATTTCCCCCAAACAAAGGATTATGTGTTCCCTTTTGTCACTATTGAAGCTATGATGAGATGTTTCAGTCATGACGGTTTCAGTAGTGATCATTTTATGGGATAACACCCAAAAAAAAAAAAAGATGTCACTACCAAAACTCCACCAAATGTTTCGGTAGTGACAATTTTAGATACTTTGGAACCTAGCTCAAAGATGCTAATCAGCACATGGTTAGCTAGCACAGTTCTGAACAGTGGTACACATAAACACTAAATGTTATGGAATAACTCGCAAAAAAAAGTGCGCTTAATTGCAGAAAAAAGGTGTTTGGTAGTAACGTTCCTTAAACTGACACACAGATTTTACAGACTTTTAATTTACCTCTAAATGATGGAACCTGTCTACTCACACCTTGTAGCTATAAGAGTGAGTGACAGGAATATTTACAGGAAAATTTAGATGTGTAGTTAAAATCAGCCTCAGCCAATGGACTAAAACATACACTGTTTCGGTAGCGACATGAAAAATGCCGGACACATTCTTTTACATAAAGTTTCATAATTTACAAAGAAAGTATAAAATAAATATTTTTTGAACTTCACTTTTTAAAAGAATCAAAAAGATTGATTGATTGAAAAACAACAATGGGAAAAAATTATTTCAATATCATTTTCATAAGTTGAAATTTTGGGGTTAGGGTTCGGGACAGCCACCTCCCAATTGAAAGTACCCAATAAATGATGATTTAAAATATATTAAGCTTACTAACATTTTACATATCACAAAAGTACATTATTTCCATGTGCTTTAAAGCCTAAATAATGTTATTTCGTCCACAGTTGGTTATGTCTAAAGTGAAAGTAAAGTGCAGAACTAAACATGCTGCCGATTGTTATTAAAGAAATTGTTCACCCAAAAATGTACTCACTTACATATTGTCCCAAACCTCTATTAATTTTTTTCTTGTGCTAAACACAAAAGAAGATATTCTGAAGAATGTGGATAACAGTAGCTGGACTGACTTTGATAGTGGGAAAAAATAAATAAAATGGGGACCAGCAACTGTTTGGTTACCCACATTCTTCAAAATAAGTTTTATGTTCAACATGTTTTATGTTTAAAAAAATCCCGAGAGGAGTAAATGACAGAATTGTCATTTTTAGGTGATAGTAGGCTAATAAAACAAAAAGTAAAATCACTCACTGCTCTTGACTGAAGAACTTTAATACAGTTGCTTTAATAAGAGTCAATGCATTATTTATGTATATAAAGTATATAGCATTTTATTTTTGTTAATCACATTTCTTGAATGTTACTGCTAAATACATCTACTGTACCTGAAAACTGAAGCCCTGTTTGTTTTATTTGTATATTATGTTTACTTGTAACATGTAGCCTATCTTTGTTCTTATTTTTTAATTACAAAGATAAAATAATGACAAAGATTTTAATCTTCGCCTACTTTGGCCTAAACATCTGCCATTCTTTTTGTTTTATATTTTGTTAGCTTGTAAGGCTTTGGTTTTAAAATAGGAAAATTAGTTAGGCTGTACTGCACAAGACAACTTGCAAAATAGTAAAACCAACACGACAAAGAACTGTGATAATTCTGGAAAAAAATCCTGATATGAAATTTTTGCCATATCGCCCACCCCTAGAAGGATCTTAGTAAACATCTAAAATTTGAATACTAAAATGCTTTTTAAATGTGTTTTTCAGTTGTGGGACAGCAGTTTGCACCAATTCTGTAGAATGGCCCATATTTTTTTTAGATATAGATTCTCCTTTTGAGTTCCATTATTTGAGTAGATAATAGGACTTTTTTGTGCCTGAACTATTGCTTTAACAGTCAGTGCAAATCCATGAAATAGAAGCACACATGTGAAGTGTTTTCTTGCACAGAGAACTGCTGTCACAAACACATGACGTACAGCCAGCAAATTCAGCTGCCTACTTGACAGAGGTTAGCATAAAAACAAAACACTTTTGTTTGGGACCCTTTCAGTTATACATAAACTGTTTCTCCAAATAGTTTTAACTGTAATATAGTAAATTTGAAGTAGAGCTGTGCAATTGATCAAAATTCGGTTTCAATTTCTGCTTCAAACGATCATGAAAATGCAGTAATCAAAATTAAACAATTATTGCGCCCCCATTACCAGTGGTGCGATTTCGCTCCTCCATAAAAGCGTAATTTCACATGCAAATCAGCAATATCATGTAACATGATTTTTACAAAACGGGACATGCTTGATTTATTAATGTTTCTTTGATGTTTTTAATAGCGCGTGTTTGCGCTCAGAGACGGAGCAGAACACGGACAAGTTATCTTTTAGCTCAAGGTGCGTGCCTAAACGGTCAAATACACGCAAAAATACTTCAAAATGAGGCGCTTGATTATTCATGTAAACCCTTGTCAGTTATATCTTAAATGATCATGAACGGTTGAGAATGAAAATACGTGTGTAACATTATGGCCTGGTTTCACAGACAGGGCTTAGACTAAGCCAGGATTAAGTCATAGTTTAATTAAGACATTTAAGTAATTTTTATAAACGTGAGTTAGAATAAAACATTATTGGTGTGAAACTCGAGACAAAACAAAGGCACTGATATATTTTAGAATCAGTCAGTGGAAGTTTCTTTCAGTTGAAACAGCTCAGACTTGCCGTTTAGTCTGGGACTAGGCTTAAGTTTTGTCTGTGAAACCGGGGGTATATTGGATCCGTGTGGCGCTTAAAGCGGCAACAAATAATATTCCTTTTGCCGTCTCTGTGCTTAATATTGATCAAACATAAAAATACAAAGAGAAAAATCACTCACTGCCCTTGAATGAAGGATTTTTGTAGTTTTAATAAGAAACATAGCATGTTTAACTATTACAGTGAAGACGCTGTTTTATTTCACATTCAAATAATTACATTAAATTTCTGTAGTATTGTTAGACTTTTTTAGACTTGCACAAAAGTATTCAGTATTTAATTTTTTTTTTTTTAAAGCACTTTTATTTTTATCTTTTTTTCTGCTGTATTTATATCTTTAAATTAATCACTAATATAAAGTTTTGGACCCAGTCATAATCGTGTTAAATAATCGTGATTACAATATTGACCAAAATGATTGTGATTATGATTTTTGCCAAAATTGAGCAGCCCTAATTTGAAGCAGACGCTCCTCACCTTCTAGGACGTAGACGGTAGAGCCATCGTCGCCCTCCTGGATGACGCAGCAGCTCTGTGCCAGCGTTGTGGGATACATACAGTCCATGATCGTGAGGATCTGACTGGCCTCCAGGTGCTTCATGAAATCATTTTCCAAAAGAGCCTTCTGGATCAACTCTCGAGACCTGGGATGGGCACAGGGAGATTGGATTGAATGAAACATGTTGCTGTTCTAATTCACTGAATCTGTATCTAACTCACTCTTTGCTCTTGCTGTAGTTGGTGAGCGTGACATGGGTGAGTTGATTTGGATCCAGCCCTGTGGGTTCGGCCGATATGGCCTGACGTTTAGTACGCTGGGGCTCATCTGGTAACGCTGCTCAGGCACCAATAAAAGAAAATGCGACAATAAATAAAACATGTCCGTATGTTTAATGCAGGCTTTTGATTGAGTTCCCAGCTCACCTGTGACTTCTGTCGTCCCGGAGGGGCTGTGTGAGGCCGATGCGGTGCGGAGACGGTCCAGCTCGCCCTGCAGCTGTCTGATGAGGTCATCTTTGGTGTCCAGCTCCAGCTCCAGCTCATCGATGAGGGCGTCACGTTGCCGCAGCTCCTCAATCTTAGTCTGCAGGGCAAACTGGAGGTCACGGAGAGTTCCCATCAGCCTGTCACCGCTGGAGGATTATGCATCTAGAAAAGCAATGAAAACCAATAAAGAAATCAGTCAAACGCAGCACAACAAGCAATTTTACAGTGTTTAGGATGTTTCTGACATGTTATTAATCCCAGAAGGAAATGGAAATGTTACACCTGATGGGATAATGAGGACAGAGTTATAAATAAATGAAACAGAAATACACTGCAAATAAAATAAATAGCCAGTAATACAATAGCGTCCACTTAAGAAATTTATAAAAGATGTTTACATATAGTCCATAAGAGAAAATAATATTTGAATTTATAAAAATGACCCTATTCAAAAGTATACATACACATGATTACATATGACTTTGAGATCCATCTTTTCACACTGAGGACAACTGAGGGACTCATATGCAACTATTACAGAAGGTTCAAACGCTCACTGATGCTTCAGAAATAAACACAATGCATTAAAAGCCAGAGGTTGAAAATTCCTGAAAGAAAAGAAGATGTGTACGTTTTGTTTTAAACAGATTTTGCCTAAATATCTTTTCTTTTTTTTTAGTACCTTCTGTAATAGTTGAATATAAGTCCCTCAGTTATCCTCAGGTTGAAAAGATGGATCTCAAAATCATACAGTCATTGTTGGAAAGGGTTCAAATACACAAAAATGCTTAAAAATCTGAGAATCTGTGGGACCTGAAGGATTTTTCTGAAGAACTGCAGACAGTTTAACTGTTCATTTAAAACAAGGGACTCAAGATCTACTATCACAAAAAAAAAAAAAAATAAACAGCTGTGGATCATTCAGGTAACAACACAGTATTAAGAAATTAAGTGTGTGTAAACTTTTGAACAGGGTCATTTTTATTATTTTATTTTCTCTTGTGGACTATATGTAAATATCTTTTATGTTAAATATCTTATTTGGGTCAGTACTAAATAAAAAAATAACATGCATTTTGTATGATCCCTCTTATTTTCGCAAAATAATTAACATTTTGCAGTATCTGCAAGGTGTATGTAAACGTTTGACTCCAACTGTATATTAAGTAACAATTCAAATGTAAAGATGAATTTCAAAAATCTACATGAATTTAACAGTTTATTAGTATTTTATCTCACATATTTCTATGCAAGTTTATGAATAAATGAAAGCAAAATTAAACACCTAAAGACACTATAAATAAATACAGTGGAATTTTAAAATGCTTGTTTTTGGATATTTGGGGGGAAAAACTGATTACATATTGTAAGTGCAACAATTATTGAATTAAATTATGAACATTATGAATTATTATTTAAAAATTAGTATCCTAGTACTTGGGTTTAGTTTACATCATGATTCCTTGTTTTACATTTTCTTTACTTTACAAGTCTTTGAATGCCAGATGAATAAAACCCACTATATGATAATTCTTAAATAAAACAATATAAAAAAAGAAATATTTACATAAACAAGTATAAAGGGAATCATATAGAGATGAAAGAGAACAAAGTGAGTTATGTTATATATTTGATTATATATTACGTTTAGCACATTGATGTTGTTTTTTTTAAATAATACATTTTTTTTTTCGTACTCAAACATAAAGATATAGCCAACAGTCGGTAAATAAAAACAAGTAAAAAAAATAAGAAAGGCTTATAAGTATGATTATCATTATGGTCCTTGTAAAAAAAAAAAAAAGTAAGCTGTATATAAAACTCGTAAAATGACAACATAAAATGAGATATGGTCTAAGATTTAAGATTTCTCAGAAAATGAAGTTTTTCCCTAAAGCATGTAATAAAAGAGGTTCCGTTGTGTCCGACTTACCTGCAATAAAGAAGCACGGAGGACTGAACCGATCCACCGCAGATGACCACTCTGAGAGACTCGGCTGTTTCAACACCTAGTGCGCAGCCTACCTACACTAACTAGACTGCACTTCAGGGCACCATATGCGCGTCCACCTCTGCGTCCAAAAACGCAGCTTGCGACATCATAACTCGCAGAATAACATTGCAAAGATGTGTGTGAGAAGATGCTGCAGGTGTCTTTCTGACTGTGGGTTTGATTCATTTCAACTAACCAGCATTAAAGAGGCGAAATTAGCCACGCTACGAATAATGTTACTATGACACGAGTGACATTAGCTCGGCCATGCACCTTTTCCAATAATGAGCTTCTTTTATCGACATAAAGCTGTGTTTTTTCCAAAGGAATTTGCACGTTCTCAGCGTTTACTCGCTCTTGTATGAAACAATCGGAAGTCGGACTCATTTCAAGTGCACCTGTTTGCAGCCTGCAGATCCAGATCGAGGCGGGGCTGAATCTGGGGTGGGGCTGCACGTGTCGCCCCGCCCACATGCCTTATCATTGGTTGTAGGTAAATTAATGACGTCGGCGCAACATCCCTCCTACAACTCATCTCATTGGTTAGTGAAATGGATTGACGTCGCTGCCACGATAAACAGAAAATGCAGTCGGAAACTATACTTATGAATTATACGTTTTATATAAACGCTGAATCCTTTGCTTATTTATTCAGCTTTCAGATGTGTACAAATCTCAATTAAGTTTTTTAAAAACGTACGCTTATGACTGGTTTGTGGTCCAAGGTTACATATATTTACAATGTTATGCGATGTTAACCAGTGGTGTTTATTTACAGCTTTTTTAATTATTGTCTTAATTGTTAATAAGATACATAAATGTGGAAAATTCTCAGCAAGAGTGTCCACTATCCTTATGTTATTAAATTAATGAATAGAAAAGGGTTGTTAAACAGAGTTGTTTATAAATACAAACATTTATGACACATGAATGAATTATGACGACACATAAATGAATTTCACCGTTATTTATTTAAGATAATAATGTTCACAGTTATTTCTGATTCTCACTCCCGATCTATAAGTGACACGCGAAACAGCAGTCTGGGTCCTCTGTGCTCGAATACATTAATTTCTGTAAGAAATTGAAATAACAGCCTATAACCATCTGTTGACCCTTCCCGAAGTAACGTTATATCTACTAAATTGAAACACATTTTCATTTCTTCTAATTTCGCTATTAATTTACCATATCGGATTACTTCCTTGTTTAGTCAAGCCAGCTAATTCATTTCTGGTCAACTGTACTGTGCCGTAATATGAGCGTACTTTGTTCGTTTTCTCTACATAATCCACTCACAATCGAAGAAAAGTTTTGTTTGTCTAAGAGGACCAATCGTCCATGTATACCGTTTGAAGAATGACAAATGCCAGTTTAGAAAAATAGAGTAATTCGGCTAAATATGCGCGATTCATTGCTATGATTGACAGTAATAACTGGACCAAACATCTGACAAGCTGATGGCAAAAAAGAGCTTAAATGATTCAAACTAAATTCAGAGTAACAAAACTACAGCGGGAACAAGTATGGTTAATATAAAGATCAATAGATTTTAGAGTTCAAGATAAAACTTAAAAGATTTTATTAAATTTTATAAAATATTTAATATTCCTATCGATTCATATTGAGTGCATTATTTAATTATTATGCCATAATTATTTAATGTATTTGTAGTGAACTATATATTAGTATTTAAATAATTCACCCTTATAGGCTGTTTGTGTGTGAGTTTAATGATTTTCTGCACTTCCTATACTATCTACTTAAGGACGGTAAAAGTACTACAATTTATTATACTAGTAATTTTATAATAAATCGAAAAACAAGGCGTCTTGAAAAATATAGGGAGTTTAAAAGGCAGCTGCATAATAAATAATCCTCTGCTGCCATCTTTTGGTTATATGGGTAATTCCATTTTACGCTCCGTGCATAAGGTCAATTGTCTTCTTTCATTTTCATATTTCCTGCACTCTAATATGACGTGTTCCACTGTTTCTTCATGCCTGTAATATTCACATTTCCCTGTGCCATGTTTACCTATTTTCAGTAATGTTTCATTTAATCCCATGTGTCCAAACCGAAGCCTTGATATTATTAGGTGCGTTCGACTTCATGCGGCGCCGAAAGAAATCGGCTGCCGCCTTACAAAACAATGCATTCTGGTAAGATCATTTGTCCGACTTTGATCGGCGCTGCAGCCGCCTTTCGATCACGTGTGCCATCAAAGTAACGTGAGAGCAAAACGAGAGCAGTCGCAGAGGTCAGGCGCTGCAGCTGCTTAAAACCGACTGCGAAAGCCTTGATGACGACACACTTTATTCTCATTGGTCAGATTATGTGACGACAAGCACGACGTGTGCTGCGTGTTTTTCTTAAAAAAGTTCATGTATGTAATCAATCTTTATATCGAATATCTGATATTCAAACAAAACATTATTGATGAAAATGAAGATTAGGCGATATGGTAAATATACAGGGGTTGGACAATGAAACTGAAACACCTGGTTTTAGACCACAGTTAGTATAGTGTTGGGCCTCCTTTTTTTGGCCAATAGAGCATTTCGTCTTTGGAATTGTCATATACAAGTCCTGCACAGCTGCCAAAGGCATTTTGAGCCATTCTCCTCTTGCAGATCAGGGGTCAGGTCACTATATGATTCTGGTGTAGGAAAATGTTATCTGACTCGCTCCTCCAAAACACCCCAAAGTGGCACAATAATATTCAGATCTGGTGACTATGCATGCCATGGGAGATGTCCAACTTCACTTTTCTTGTTCATCAGACCACTCCGTCACCTGTCTTGCTGTGTGTACTGGTGCATTATCATCCTGATACATGGTACCACCTTCAGAGTACAATGTCTGAACCATTGGGTGCACATAGTCAACGTTCACACCTGTTCTTACTGGTGGAATGTGCAATCAGTGAAGATTGGCCACCAGGCTGCAAAAATATAGCCATGAAACCTCCAACATTATATTGGCCAGTGTTTCAGTTTCATTGTCCAACCCCTGTATATTCTTATTGTATAAGAGTTAAAGTAAAAAAAACAAAACAACAACTGGTCAACCAGAGGCCGTTTTTTAATGGATGTTGTGAGAGGCTTCACTACACTGAATAAACTGCTTATAAAAATTGAAAAATGTCCTATAGCTAACTACAAAACCAAGATACAAATAATAAACGTCATATTGCATTACATTAAAGTAACTCACATAGTTGATATGATCAACAAAAAAGCAAAAAGGTTGTAGCCTATAGAATAAATGATAGGGTAACTTTTTTCTTTTATTTATTTATCTTATGTAGTTTCATTTCTTCTTTTTCTTTATTCCTTTTTTTTTTGTATGTTTGGAATACAGTTTCATCCTCTATAAGTGTCCGACTTGACTGCCGTCTCTTTACTCCTCCCCCGACTGCAAGCGGCTGCTCTCGCCAGCCGGCGGCAGGCTAGTGTAGTGCATCTCGAACGCACCTATTGTCTCTTCTCACCTATTCCTCCCTGTACACCTTATCTCTCCCACTCTCCTTTGAATCTTATGAAACCATCGTCCTTTACTATTTACTTCCCATTGTTGTTGCCATTGTTTCTTTAATTTATTTTTAATAATAATTTGTTCCTCTAATAATAACAACTGTAAAATCAATTTGATTATTTTTAGTAACTTCCTTTGCTATTTTGTCTGCTATTTCATTTCCCTTAACTTCATAATGTTTTCAACGTCATTACTTTGCCACCAATGAGATGAGTTGTGCGAGTTACGTTATCTCGACATTATTCATTTACCTACAACCAATGAGAAGGCATGTGGGCGGGGCGACACGTGCAGCCCCGCCCCAGATTCAGCCCCGCCTCGATCTGCAGGCTGCAGACAGGGGCTTCTCATTCATTTGAGTGAATCGGTTCGTTCGAATGATTAATTTAAAGCTGCAGCCCGTAACTTTCTTATGTTCATAATTTACAAAATGTACATAATAAGTGAGTACATCATGAATCCATTATCCTGAATCACTACGATACATCTATAATACGTTTTATATTCGGACTATTTTAGACTGCGGAGTAGCCCAGTACCTGCGTGACTCCTCATAGACAGCTTCAGCTACAATGTTCTTCCGCAAGACGCAGGCATTTTTGTTTATTAATTGCCAGAGCTCCAAAAGTTATGCAGTGCAGCTTTACAGTAGGCATAATACACTTTCACCCAATCTCATGTTAATCTTGAGTACCTATAGAGTAGTACTCCATCCTTCATATCTCCAAAAAGTCTTTAGTTGTATCATACTTACAAAAGAAAGATACAGCTTTATGATTCTCTCCGAAAACAGCCGAGCGCCGTGGGGGGAGCTAAAGATTGACGAGCAGTGAGCACTGATTGCTACCAAAACAGACATTTGATGCCGTTTCACTTACCATCAACAGTTCTGAATCATGACCGGGATTTTTTTTTTTATAGCTGGGACCACTCCATCTTTCAGTATAAAACGACGTGCAAATCCAGCGTCAAACTGGGCCTTGTTTATAAAACGTTCGTCAACAAACACACCTGCAAATCTCTATTCTGCCCCGGAAAATAAACTGCACCCACTGTTCACGTAACGCTGGATTCTTCGGGATAGTGAGCAATGTTATATTTGCCTTACAACCAAAACCACACTTTTTTAGAGACGTTCTTCCCGAGTGGGTCCAGCGCAGCCGAAGGAAGCGTGTTGATGCGCACGCTGTTGTTAGTTCTGGTCTATGTGTGCGCGGGCGCGCTCTTCCGGGAGAAATAGAGACAGAAGGTGTTTCTCAATGTCAAGGATACGTCCTTGGCAGGACTGGTCCTTCCAAGTCACTTCCTTCAGAGGCTAGGCGAGGCTCCTCTTAAGCATTCGGAGAACACATAAATGGAACAGGCTAGCAAGTGCACGTTATTGCGTCATTACCTCAGTGAAAGGTCCGCTCTTATCATTCATTTAAAAATAATTACATCCATTTCGTCAAATTGACCCTGCACTGTTTAAACACACTTGACAGTCAAAAAATCAATATGATTAAAAAGGAGTTTATTGATTTAAAAACGATTATATTGCCTGAGTGAACAAAACTGCGTCCATAGCAACCCTCTGTTTTTCATGGCAACCGTGTGCCGTTTACTTCGCGGTTGTCTGTTATCTATAAATAACACACCGGAATTCAACCAAGCCATTGTAATAATATTTGATATTTAAAAATATTTATAATTTAACAACTATTTGTTAAAGACTTATCCTATCTCACAAACAAGTTTATTTTTAATTTCCCCAACTACACCATTTTTACCCTATTGAGCAGAATGATCCCTTCATTCCCTTCATGACTCCGCTAACGTCCGACATTTGTATTTTTGAACAAGATAGCAAAGCTGCGCGCATAGGATTGTGGGTGATTTTAGAGCGCGAAGAGCGCGAAGGCTACACTTATGCATCCTTTCCTGTGTATGGGATATTTTTCGAATGAAGGACACAGTCCTTGGTTGAAATTCCGAGGATCCTCGACATTGGAACAGTCCTTCGACGGATGACGATGACGTAGCATCCTCGAAATTCTGGCTTCCGAGGATCCTTCCTTGACATTGAGAAACGCCTAGAGCGACACGCGTCATAATCTGAAAACCACGCCCACCGTTGGAAAAACAATCCAACGCTCTTCATTGACTTTGTATTGTGGGAAGCTGCCTCCTTGTCATTTCTGACTTATAACAAAAATCAGAACAATGTATAAAAGTTGCGATGTGACAAGTTGAACCGTAAACAAGCTAAAAAACACAGAACTTCGTTTTTATAAGATGTCGACGTAAAAAACGAGCATTTAAGGACACAAAAGTAGAGCACAACATGTCATATTACTCTTAGAACTACGCCCACTGGAGGGAAATTTAACTGTGACAGTAAACATTCATTATTTTTAACCATGTCATTATTTCACCACCATGAAAGGAGGAGATATATTTAGAAACTAAATTTTATTCTATGTCAGTGGTTCTTTTCCTCACCTTCCTTTTGTTGGAGAAATGATCCAACTGAATTGCCCAACGTGAAAAACCATGACATCTACAACTATTTGTGCCCTTAAACTCGTTTTTTGGGTCGACAGCGTATAATAGTCAGTTCTGTGTTTTTTAGCCTGTTTACTGTACATCTTGTCAAATAGCAGCTTTTAGACATTGTTCGGTTTTTTTTTTGTTATAAGGCAGAAATAAGGAGTCCGCTTCCTGCAATACAAAGTCAATGGAGATCGTTGGATTGTTTTCCCCTACGATGTGGGCGTGGCCTAAATGCGTTCTGTCTCTATGCCCTTTAGGACGTCATGAAGAGCCATGATCAAGAAAAAATCCGAAACTTGTAAGAAATCCGGAAGTGTGTATTTGGAACTAGGGCTGGGTAAAAAATATCGATTCTCCGATTTTAATCGATCTTCAATTTAACGCAACGATATCGATTCAGGAAATCCCCGAATCGATTCTTAATGCGCGTGCTTCAGCTTCACGTAAGAGGATATGAATATTCACCTCTCGTCCTGAAGGTGTCACCATCAGCTGCTTTTTTTGCAAAATCTGGTGATCAAAAATGATTAGGCTGTAGTTAAGAACTGTTAGTTTTATGGACAGTTAGAATGTTTTGTATTATGATTGGCCTGTTTTGAACGTTTTGAATTTCTTAATAGATTTCACTGTTGCACATTTACAGTCTTTTTTATATTTTTTTTACAGTAATGTGCATTTTGCAGTTTGTTTACATGGTGTACAATGGATGCACGTATTTATGACTTCTTGTGTGTTCATTTAAAATAAAAGTTGTTTAAAATTAATAACTGTGTGCACCCTATTGTTAATGTAGATGTGTATTTCAGTAATAAACTTAAGTAGGAGAGTTTCAGTTACCAGCATTTATATCAAAATATGGATCCCATGTCTGCAAAACTAACATTTTAAATGAAATATTGATAGCTAATCGAATCGAAATCGAATCGAATCGAAATCGAATCGAATCGAAACAAAAAAAATAAGAATCAAATAGAATCGCCGAATTGGTCACAATACCCAGCCCTATTTGGAACAGAAAAGGTTTTTTGAAACTTTGGCCATGTTTAGCATTAGAATCAACTCTATAACAGTGTAAATAATTTAACATGCATGAAACAGCTTTGGACCCCCCCCCCCCCCCCCTTAAATTGATAAATTCAGGCATTTAAATTAAATAAATTTAAATTATAATTTCATAATATTAGTTGTAATTATTACAATTACTTATAATAAAACAAAATAATATAACATTTATTTAAATGTTCATCACTTAATTAAGTTTGCTAGTTTTACTACTGTATTTTTGTATACATTTTATTGATTTACTGTTGTCCCAAACAATTTATAATATGGAAAGTCATCGTAAAAATACGAATTACATTTTTAACTATGATAATCTAAACCAAGCATACATCACTAAACATAACATTTAATTTTAATATAAGAAAACATTACACATTTGTGACCCTGGACCACAGAACCAGTCGTAAGTAGCACGAGTTTATTTGTAGCAACAGCCAACAGTACATTGTATGGGTCAAAATTATCGATTTTGCTAGTTTTACTACTGTATTTTTGTATACATTTTATTGATTTACTGTTGTCCCAAACAATTTATAATATGGAAAGTCATCGTAAAAATACGAATTACATTTTTAACTATGATAATCTAAACCAAGCATACATCACTAAACATAACATTTAATTTTAATATAAGAAAACATTACACATTTGTGACCCTGGACCACAGAACCAGTCGTAAGTAGCACGAGTTTATTTGTAGCAACAGCCAACAGTACATTGTATGGGTCAAAATGATCGATTTTTCGTTTATGCCCAAAAACCATTAGGATATTATGTAAAGTTCATGTTCTATGAAAATATTTCCTACTATAGGTATATCAAAACTTAATTTTTGCTTAGTAGTATGCATTGCTAAGGACTTCATTTGCAACTTTAAAGCTGATTTTCTCAATATTTTATTTTTTTTGTACCTTCAGATTCCAGATATTCAAATATTGTCCTATTTTAACAAACCGTACATCAATAGAAAGCTTTCAAATGATGAAAATTTATTCAGCTTTCAAATGATGTAAAGTCTCATTTTTTTTAAAAAAATGGACCCTTATGACTGTTTTTGTAGTCCAGGGTCAGATTGGATCTAAATCGAACTTTGTCGAAAGTTATTTAATGAAAATAAGGTTTCCGATTGACCAAAACATGACGAAAATGCCGCTTTCAATCTGAAGCCTAACAAAACATGTCAACATGGCAGCTTGCATGAGCGAAAACGGTTCGGATAAAAAACTTGAATTGTATCCTTTTACTGCTGTTCCTAAATGTCAAAATAATTCATCACGACACAACTGAATTCTACGTTTGTATCGTAGGATTTATAACAAATGTTTAACTCTTACCTGTTTGCACGGGCGGGGTTTGCTCACAGACAGACATGTGCAGCCTGTAGATCGGTAAATGAATGAGAAATAGAGAAGCATGTTTTTCCAAATCTTATTTTCTTTAACTTTAACAAAACGACAGCTTCTTAAAGGTGCCTTTCCCATCTGAGAGAGAGGCAACCATCGCTCTGCAGTCTTTATCTCCTGATCCCGAACCCAGGAAAGGAGGAATCACTAAAAACCTGGATGTTTCAGGACAAACACTGTCTGTGTGAGTTAAAGCACATGAACGATCGCCTAATGAAGTCTAGCGTTTAAAATAGTTGTCCTAATTTATATTTAGGTCGACATACTTTGCCACACTGGTCTAATTACCTATTTCCCCCCCAAATACCATCTCATGTACACCACCAGTCAAAAGTTTTTGAACAGTAAGATTTTGAAGTCTGTTTGAAGTTTGAAGTCTCCTCTGCTCACCAAGCCTGCATTTATTTGATTCAAAGTACAGCAAAAACAGTATATATTTTTAAAAATATTTTTACTTTTTAAAATAGCTGTGTTCTATTTGAATATATTTTTAAAATGTGTGATTTCAAAGCTGAATTTTAAGCGTCATTACTCCAGTCACATGGTGCTTTAGAAATCATTATAATATTCTGAGTTGCTGCTTTTTATTATTATGTTTGCCAAAAAAAACAGTCGAGTTGAATCTTTTCAGGTTTCTTTGATGAATAGAAAGTTCAGAAGAACAGCATTTATCTGAAATAGAAATCTTTTGTAGCATTATAATTGTCTTTATCATCACTTTTGACCAATTTAAAACATCCTTGCTAAATAAAAGTGTTAATTTCTATAATTTCTTTACAAAAATAAAATGGTTTTTGGATGGTATAGTGTATAATGTTACAAAGCTTTTTATTTCAGATAAATGTTGATATTTGGATCTATCTATTCATCAGATGACTCTAT